>NW_024870455.1:15945-186553 GCF_013358625.1 Macadamia integrifolia | reverse complement strand
AGAGTTGGTCATGAGTTGACCCACTGCACCGCGGGTTAACTTGGTAGGGTTTCCGAGGTGACCCGGCGAGTCCTTTTTTTTTTTTTTTTTTAATTTAAAAAAAATTTTTTTTTTTTTTTTTTGGGTCACAGTTTATGTTTAGTTAGAATTGCAACATATGTGGTTCAGTTTCAGACCATCGTATATCCATGTGTGCCTTGCAACATATATGGTCACAGTTTTGAAAGTTGTGGTACCATTGCAATTGAGATGTATGGGAAACATTTGTTTTCTAGCTTCCTATCACATTATTCATGCACATGTACAGCATTCAGTTACTCCCTACATGATCCTCAGTACCCAAAGAATGATGGTTCCCACCTCTTGATTACATGTAGACGCAATATTCAAATTGATTACATGTAGACGCAATATTCAAATTGTACTGTTTTTTGCAAATTGTAGTGCCTAAGTGTAGTTAAAAACCTGTTATGGTATCAGCATAACTACCAGCTCTTGTACTACTTGCAATAAAAGTAGTACAGGTAAATATTGTTTTTTTTTTCATAACCCATAAGAAAACACAAGGCAGCCCCAAAATATTGTTACAGGTCTACTTTGTAACATTTTCTCTATTAATGGTGCTTTCTATGATAGATACCGATGGAGAAAACTGCGAACAAGAGAAATCAATGTTGAGAAGAAGGCTTGCTGCTTCTGCTATTGAAATTGAAAAACAGGTAAATATGAAATTTCAAGTGTCAAACAACCTCCCTGATTTTTTGTTCGTTACTTTTTTTTCTGTTGCAAAGCCCGTTTAGGACTTGATGATGTTTTTGTTGCAGAGAATGAAATGCTTCCCATGATTGCAAGCAGCAACAAAGCCATTCTTGGGCCTCTGCTAGGGCATGGAAATTTTTCACAAGCAACCTGAATTGACAAGTGTTTAGTGTATGCATCTGGGAGGGGGTTTGGGGGGGATCTTAATTGCATAGTGATAGTGTAAGTTCATCCAAGTAATGCATTCAAGAATGCAGGTTTTAAAACATTTATAGTATTCCATTAAATGTTGAAACGTTCAACTCTTCTTACCAGAAAAAGAAAAAGGAAAAAAAAGAAAATGAAACATTCTACTCTGGAGCGATAAAAAAAAAGTAACCCAAAGAACTAGCCTACATATCTAGATGCGAATGCCCACCCCACCCATTGCAGACCAATGAGTCCATTGGTGTCCCAAGATTGAAACAAAAAAAGTTACTACTGTTGTCGTCTAATACTCATCACCTTCATCTTCATCCCCTTCTGCAGACTCTGCTCCAACCTCCTCATAGTCTTTCTCAAGAGCAGCTAGATCTTCACGAGCTTCTGAGAACTCTCCTTCCTCCATCCCCTCACCAACATACCAGTGTACAAAAGCACGCTTGGCATACATCAGGTCAAACTTATGATCAATCCTTGAGAAAACCTCAGCAACACTTGTGGAGTTTGAAATCATACAGACTGCCCTTTGAACCTTGGCCAAGTCTCCACCAGGGACAACTGTAGGGGGTTGGTAATTGATTCCACACTTAAATCCTGTAGGGCACCAGTCCACAAACTGGATGGTCCTCTTTGTCTTGATTGTGGCAACTGCGGCATTCACGTCCTTTGGAACTACATCACCTCTGTACATCAAACAGCAGGCCATGTATTTCCCATGTCGTGGATCACACTTAGCCATCATGGATGACGGCTCAAATGCACTGTTAGTGATTTCCGCAACAGAAAGCTGCTCATGATATGCCTTCTCTGCTGAGATCACAGGAGCATAAGAAGAAAGCATGAAATGGATACGTGGATATGGGACCAAGTTAGTCTGGAACTCTGTGACATCCACATTAAGAGCACCATCAAAGCGGAGAGAGGCTGTAAGCGAGGAAATAACCTGCAGAAACAGGAATCAATCAAATAAATGCAATACAATATACACAAATCGACACCAGCCAATTTCATTTCAAACTTCTGTCCTGATACCTGAGACACAAGCCTGTTGAGATTGGTATAGGTTGGTCTCTCGATGTCTAATGATCTGCGGCAAATGTCATAAATGGCTTCGTTGTCAAGGAGTACTGCAACGTCAGTGTGTTCCAGTAGAGAATGAGTTGACAAGACGCTGTTGTAAGGCTCAACAACAGAGGTTGAAACCTGAGGTGAAGGGTAGACGGTGAAGCCAAGCTTCGATTTCTTTCCGTAATCAACCGAGAGCCTTTCCAGCAGGAGAGAACCGAGACCAGAGCCAGTCCCACCACCGACGGCATGGAAAACCAGGAAACCTTGGAGACCAGTGCAGTTGTCTGCCAGCTTCCTGATACGATCCAAGCAAAGATCGACAATCTCCTTGCCAACTACAAATGGGGGGGAAAAAAGAGAAAGAAAGGGAGAGGGATCAATCGATGAGGAAGATCCAAGAAAATGATTAAACGATTAGAAATAGGAGGTTGTTATGGTACTTGTGTAGTGGCCTCTGGCAAAGTTGTTGGCGGCGTCTTCTTTGCCGCTGATGAGTTGCTCAGGGTGGAACAGTTGGCGGTAGGTACCGGTCCTGACCTCATCGATCACAGTAGGCTCCAGATCCAAGAAAACTGCGCGAGGGACATGGTTGCCTGCTCCTGTTTCGCTGAAGAAGGTGTTGAAGGCATCATCCCCTCCGCCCACGGTTTTGTCGGCGGGCATTTGTCCATCAGGCTAATCAAGAAAAAAGAAAAGAAAACCAACACGAACACGAAGCAACTGCACGCATAAGAAACCAATAGGAGAAATATAGAGTGATGGAGATTGATCTCGCAGTGGAAAGTAAGGGAAGGGAAGCTCACCTGAATTCCATGCTCAAGACAGTAAAGCTCCCAGCAGGAGTTTCCGACCTGGATTCCGGCTTGACCGATGTGGATGGAGATGCACTCTCTCATTGTTCTGTGTCGAGGAGGAGGAAGGAAGTTTGTGTTGGTTTCGCGAAGAAGGCGTATACGAAGACGCCTCTGCGAAAAATAGAACGTTTCAAAAACAGAATAGAGAAGTAAAACAGAAGAAGTATCGAAAATTTCTTGAAGTGTCGTTTTTATAAAAGAGTGGGAAGAAGAGACGGATGGAATTTGAAATTTGAACTTGCCTTGGGGGGAAAATTGGAAATCCAGCTGGCTCCGTGACCGTCGGGATTCTCTTTTCTAATTTTTTAAATATGAATCCGTTATGATTCCACTCTCCACTCTCCACTCTCCACTCTCCACGGGATGAAATTTGAAATTCGAAACACTCGAAACGGTCCAACGGAACGGGACGGGACGGCCACCACGCTCTTATCTCTTTCCAGAAGTACTACATCAGGGCCGCAGGCTGCCGATAGAACCCGTTATCCGCGTGGTCCACCCACCTAGTACGGTAGTACCCACCCCATTTACCCGTTTTGCCCAGTAATTTAGAAAATACCCATTTTGGTTATCTCGATAAATAGCAATTACAACAATTCAACTCAACTCTACTCAATTTCATCCCATATGGGGTCGACAATATGGATCCTTATCGCCCAATCATCTCTTTCCTCATTATTTCTCCCATAGTTATTATAGGTCTGCCTCTAAGCTATTTTAGTTCTTTCGATTTGCATCAAATCATTCTTCCATATTGGAGCATATAAAGGCTTTCATTGTACATGATCATGCTTGAGGGTGTAAATCGATCCAAAACTAGTATTTGATTTGACTTTGGTTCAGTTCCAAGGACTATTGGTGTAATTTGGAATTAGACCAATTCTTGCCTCGATTTAGAAAATTATAATTAAACCTGTCCAATTGAAGGACCAATTTGTTGACCATGGCCATACCAAACCTGTCCGACTCTGGTTCCTATTTGGTTACTACATGGGTTTGGTTCCAATTCCTATACTCGGTTTAAAGTATATATCTACTATATTATAATATTTGAGTATTAAGTGTATTAATGTATTGTACTATATATATATATATATATATATGTATATTTTATGATATATTAACTAGGTGTAGCAGACATGAAGATGTTAAGAGTAAGGGTGTCAAATCATAACCGAAGTTAGAAACCGAAAATCGAATCCAATTCTTGATTGAATACCCTGAACCGAATCCAACCCATTATAATATGGTTAAATCCTGGATCTGAACTAAGTATTGATTTATGCCAAGAACCATCAGATCTAACCGAAAGGCCAAATAACTTAATGTCACTTTTTCCTCTTTAACTAAAAACTTGACGTAACTTATATAGAACCCGACATAATTAATCACCTAAATGATAAATCATCTTGTAGAGTTACAATTATAGTCCAACTGTGAAACCCTCTTTTTTTTTAGTTTTTGTTGCCTTAGGACTCATGAACCATGAGTTAAATAATCTACTTAAGTGTAACTCTTCAAGTTTGAAGTGTTATATTCTTCCTCTTCTCACAATTAGTATAGCAGTGATTCTTTGTCTTAGATAAAATTGCAGTGGCTGAAAGCTTCCCTTCTTCCTTTTCTCATGATTTTTCGCCGCCCAATCGGTCGATTCTTCTCAACATTACAGCAGGTCGGTTTTCCATCTCCTACAATGTTGCACTTGTTTGATTTTCAATCTCCAATAGCGTTGCAGTTTTTTGTATGAGCTTTCTTATCTTTCTGATGTATATGTGTTTTTTCTAGAAATGGAACTTGGAAATTATTGTTGTTTATTTATAGATATAATGTTGGGACTCATCCGATCTGCCACATTGCAGATAATTGGGCGTTTAAGACAAATCTCAATTGGCCATTGAGCTAGGGACCTTTGCTCTTGTTTATTGATTGTTCCCAAATAAGAACCAGAATCGGACTAAAATCGGATTAGGTTAGGTTCGAGGACCAATTTTCAAAACCAAGATGGGACTTGAAACCGAAACCATAACCGAATCGATTGACACCCTTAGTTGAGAGGGATGTGTAGCAAAATCATGAGAGAAAGAGTAAGGAATGATTGTATCAAGAAAACAAGTTGTGGGTTGCACTAATTTAGGATAAGCTCTGCAAAAGCTGATTGAGGTGGTATGACCATGTTCAACGAAGACGTTGGGATTCCCTATTAAGGAAGAGCAACCAAATTCAATTACATGGAGCCAGAAAAAGAGCGAGGCCTAAAATGACTATTGACAAAGTGGAAAGAAAAGATATGTAAATAGTAGGGCTTGATTCTAGTATGACCACGGATAGAGGCAACTGGAGGACAAAGACTCTTGTAGCTAGCCCCTTATTGTGGATGTTCCAGTGATGCTGCTCTGACTACTATTTCGACTTCTTCTTTTACCTCATTCTACTTCTTTTTTTATTTTTTTACCTACAACTATCTTAGACCATATTGGATCCACATAGTCGACTCCATTAAGTTGGGATAAGGTTATGGTTGTTGTTGTTGTAATATATTTTTTGGAGCAAGGAGAAATATAATTAATTAAAGAATAGGGAAAAAAATTACAACCAAGGGTAAATCTTTCTAGCCGCATCATCTCGGATCAAAACGTTCAAAGTTGCAGGAAGGTCACCTAGAAGAAGATCGATCTCCTGAGGGGCACAAAGAAAACCCGCCAGGGAATCAAAACAAGAAATTATCTCATGAACATGGTGAAAGAACACACACTGCTGGAAGAAAGAATTCAATACAGAAATGTCACCAAGTAAATCCCAAACAAACCAAGGTGGCTGATAGCATCCTGTAACCATTTGAATGGCCACGAGGGAGTCCGACTGAATCTGAAAATGGGAGCAATGCATAAGGCGGGCCTTTCCAAGCCCCTTCTTGATGGCAAGGAGCTCCATATAAAGAATATTGCCACACTCCATCACACCTGCTAAGGCAAAAAGGGAAAATCCACCAGCATCACGAGCCAAAACTCCATAACCACCCATTCCATTTCTAATAGAGCCATAGCAATTCACAGCAACACAAGAAGAGGGCGGGCGAGGCATGAAAAATTTTTTATCCTCGGAGGAGAAAATTTTAATTTAATTTTCCAGCTATTGAAAAAATCATTGTGGAGGGAGGATTCAATAGCGCTACCTTGAAGATGGGAAAACCGACTCCTAGTATCGAAAATAATGCAGTGGAATAAGCCATCCAAATCAGTCTCCTACTTCCCAAAGACCCTACTATTCTTGTCGGACCAAATCCGATACACCGTGGCTTGAAAACAAAAACGCTGAACAAAAAAATTCATAGAATTCGCTTTGCAGTGCTAACACAACCACTCCACCTCATCGTTCCAGGAGGGTAAACTATTTTGTTTGAATCCACACATATCCAAGATTCTGCACCACAACACAGAAGTATAAGAACACCTGAAAAAAAAAAAGGTGACCAAGATCCTCAGTTGTATCCTTGCAAAGAACGTAGGTGGAGTCAATAGATACACCCCAAGATGCAACTCTATCCTTGGTAGAAAGTCGACGCCGAATGGTCAACTAAGTGATGAAAGAGAAGCGGGGTTGTGCATATCCAAACTAGACCAAAAAGTGCCAACTAACCATCTCGTGACGTGGTCGAATAGCTTCCCAAGCTGACTTGAGCGTGAACTGTCCTGAAGGAGTGGGAGTCCAGACGATGTTGTCTTGCATCAACCTGGGATGAGGCCTAGTGGCAGTGACCTCCGACCAGGTCCTATAGATAGCAGAATCTGTAGTGCTAGAATCCCACTCACCATTATCTAATAACAACTTAGCCACTGTATCAATATCACGCCGCCCCAAAGCTTCCACAATCAAGTGTAAAGAGGGCCACCAGGGAGCCACGGATCATACCATAGCAATGTATATCTCCCATTACAAATCAAGCTCCTAGTACACTTCACAGCATAGTCATGAGATAAAAGAATAGCCTTAAAAGTATTAGAGCAATGAGTGGTACTCGACAGAGACCAAATAGAGTGAGATCTCAACCACTTATTCACCACAAACTGAGTCCAACAAGTTGTAGATTTTGAGGCCATACTCCAAATATGTCTCATGAGCGCAACCATGTTCCAATCAACAAGATGTCTCAGACCCGATCCCCCTTATTTTTTGGCCGTACACACCGATCTCCAGGCCACCTTATAGGACCCTGTTTCAGCACTACCCCACCAAAGGAACTTAGCCATCAGTCGTTATAATTGATGAAAAGTGGTCTGAGGAATACGAAATATGTTGAGCCAATAGGCAATAATGCCCATAATCACTGATTTAATGAGGATCTAACGACCAGCATAAGAGAGGGTTTTCACTTTCCCAGACGACAACCGAGCTTCAACCTTCGCAATCAAGGCAGTAAACTCATGAAACCGCAGAGACCTAGAATCAGAGGAACCCCCAAATATTTAATTGGAAGATGACAAGGCTCAATTCTTGTAATACTGCAAATCTGAGCTTGAGAAAAATCAGAGCAATTTGTGAAAAAAATATTCGATTTTCCCTTGCTTATGGAAAGACCAGAGACCAAAGAAAATCTAGCAAAAATCTAGTCTAGACAAGTAGCATTTGCTTCATAGGCTCTCCTAAAAACAAACAAATCATCAGCAAAACAAAAAGAGGTTAACTCAGATTTCTCACATAACTGGTGATATTTAAATGTACCCACTCAAGTTGATATTGTGATAGAATCTAAAAAAAATCTGTAACACAATATTAAATAAGAAGGGGGACAGAGGACATCCCTGCTTCAATCCCTTGTTGGCTGAGAACCTAGAAGACTGAGCTCCATTGAGGAAAACCACGTATCCAGGTTGAGTAATGCACTGCACGATCCAATTTATGAAAATAGGAGGAAACTCCAGGCGAAGAAGGAGAGTAAACAAGTAACTCCATTGCACCGAGTCATAAGCCTTACGAAGATCCAATTTAGTAGCAAAGCAAGGCATCCCCCTGTGATGATGATAATCATGCAGGATCTCTTGACATAGAATCACATTATCATAGATCTGACGCCCTTCAATGAAAGCAGCCTGATTCAAACCTACCAATATATGCAAGACTAATTTGATCCTATTGGCAATCAGCTTAGCAATAAATCGATAAAATAAAGAACTAATAGCAATGGGTCTAAAATCACTGAAAGAGTTCTAGGTATCACCCTTAGGAATCAGAGTCAATCTGGAGAGTTTGACTGGAGAGTTTGACATGATCTGGGAGCCTCAGGTTCCGGAATAAATCAAGAATGGCCTTGCAGACATCTAGACCAGTAATGTCCCATGTGCACTTGTAAAAGTAAGCACCAAAACCATCGGTGCTCGGAGAACTGTCATTATCCATAGTAAAAACAACGTTTTTGACATCTTCCACTGTAAAATCTTTGACAAAGATCTATCTATAGGTAGCTCAAGGGAGTCATAAACAATTTGGGGGGGAGCCCATGTAAGCATTAGCAAAATACTTTGCCGCTTCATCCCGAATTGCATTGTCATCAGAAATCCAATCCCCAGTAGAAGATTGGATCGAAGAGATCTTATTTCGGGCTCTTCTAGTCATCAATGAGTGATGAAAGAAATTTAGTGTTGCCATTTCCATCCTGCAAGAATCTTATACGTGCTTTTTGACGGAGCTAGGATTCATGCGCTCACAAGAAACCAACCCCTCATCAATTAAACCAGAACCAAAGCATGCTCTGTAAGGTCTAAACCTCCTCTGCTGTCTAAACAACTTTTTTATCTAGGGGATGGAACACTCTCCTACTCCAATTTTTAAGAACACTCTTTAGAGTCTTGTGCTTGGACAGGAGAATGAACATGGGGTTTCCATCTACTGATTGACTCCATAAATCACGAACTAAGGGAAGGAAATCATCATGATCAACCCAGTGGTTGTAAAAATAGAATTGCCAACCATGCCTTTTAGGAACTTTCCCCATGATCAACCCAGTGGTTGTAAAAATAGAACTGCCGACCATGCCTTTTAGGAATGTTCCCCATCGTCATAACCATCGGAGAGTGATCAGAAACACCGGGATTATGAAAATGCGCATGGGAATTAAGAAAAACGTCCAGCCAATTCTGATCCACCAAAACACGATCAATCTTACACTCATTGCGGTTAGACCCAAAAGCTTTGTTACACCAAGTGAAGAAATTCCCAGTCCACTTAAGGTCACTAACACCCGAATCCAATAAGCAATTTGCTAATGGCTAGGTAACCCGTAATATAGCTGGTCTACCACCTCATTTTTTCTCTAGCGACTTGATAGATTTAAAATCGCCAAAGACAATCCAGGGATGAGATAAAGAGGAGCTCAACTGATGAAGATCATGCCATAACGCTTCCCTGTTCGACGCAAAATTCTCCCCATACACCATCGAAACATAAAAGACTTGTTAATTACATTTCAAAGTCACCAGAGCATGGAAAATTTGAGAGGAAATACTGATCGGTTGAGTCATGACTTGCTCTTCATCCCAAAATAACCAAATCCTAGTGGCATCAGATGCCGAATGGTTCGAAATAGGCCTCCATTTAACACTAAAGAGCCTCGAAACTGAATCCATATTGCCTGATTTTACCCTAGTCTCAATAAGACCAAAAACACCAAAATGATTGTTTAATGGCCACTCCATTACAGCTCTATGTTTACCGAGGTCGTTGAGACCCTTGGAATTCCTTGCCTCGATATTAATCATTTAGAAGGGGTATAGTTGGGTTTTTGCATAGGGTAACCCCAACCCGGACTTCTATCCCAAACCCGCCCAATTAAATTATTTTCCACCTCCACATGGGCCATGTCACACCCATGATTCAAATCTTGCAGACAAGAGAATCTGTTACCAATATTAATCGCATGAGGAGAAATAGATGATGAATCATCCAAAATTTGGGCCACAGAATTCACCAAGTTAGTGACAGGAATGGAAGCAGGATCTTGCACATTGCTAACATTCTCTCTAATTAAGGAGGTTGCCCTCTCAATTTTCTCATTATTGAGACACCACCACCCTCTGATTCGGTAACCAAATCAGCACTATATTGTTCCACAATAGAAGAGGTATGTACTGACAAAATAGGCAACCCGTAGATGTGCTTGCTAGATTGGCGTTCCTTTCCAAAATTCTCACGGTGATGGCATGGTCAGCGATATGATTCGGAGCATTGCCAGCACGATTCGGGTTTGCCTGGCGTTTTCCACCGGCATCCGACCCCTTCCAGCGAGGGCGTTTGATGAGATTGGATCGGTTAGTACCAACAGGGACAACATCAACATTGCCCTTGTGCTCAAAATCCGGAGGGATGCGTCGTTTTCCCTTGTTTTGTCGACGATTGGTAACCTGCCATTCATCCTCTTCCAACTGTTATAATATATTGATACCTAAATTCAGTTCGGTTTTGGTTCTAACCGTTGGTTTCTATGTTGAACCCGGAAAGTAACCAAGTCCAACCTCAAGTTTTGTTCCCTAGTTCTAGATTGTTACCGTATTCTATTCGATTTGATCAGTTCCAGTTATTCATTAAGAAACTGATTTTTGTTTTTGATTTCAATTCTAAATTAGTCATATGACTCGTACCAACTCAAATAACTTTCTCGTAACTTATCATGTATAAAGCTCCTCCAAAATTGACTCTATTCTAATACTACCTCAACAACCGGGCTTTACATCAGCTGTTGTAATTGATTAGGTCCAATAAACACACAAGCAGAACGAAAAGAGTTATAAGCCAGGCCCCAATAGGCAATAGGTCCATTAATCCTAAAATAGAAAGGACAGGCCTATAATTTAGCCCCCGGCCAACGGTCAATTCCAGCCTTTTTGGGCTCCAAAATAATCTTAAATTTTCAAGCCCAAATAGCCCATGAATAAATCTTACAGCCATGAGCATACAAGTCACTGCTCAGAATTTTAACAAAAAGCTTCCATATCTCAAAGAAGGATCTTAGGATTCTAATTTCCAAGCGCAAAGAATTATTATTACCAAGATCGAATTGGGTGGGTACAAAAGCATCATCACAGAGATGATCAGTGTTTGTTCTTCTGGGTCCAAATAGAAAATCTAGTCCAGTAGGCCATTTGGGCCCATTGAGATACATCCGTGACACCTTCAGGAAAAATTTAGAAGAAGATTAATTCGAGTTTAATTTCTAATTATCTTCTATAAATATTTCAAAATTTTATTTTTTGGGAAACAATATTTCAAAATTTTCAAACCAAACTATTTGTGAACTATTCTCAAGGACTGAATTTTTTTACTCAAATTATTCGTGAGTCGTGATTCGTGACCTCTCAAAAAAAAAAAAAAATCAAATATTTTAAAATAATTCGAATTTTAGCCGCCGAGCCAAAAGACACTCTACCAAGCAAAGCCTAAAAAGAATCAAAAACATTATTAGATTCCATGTATCCTCTTTCGGCTTTGGTTTAATCGATGCTAGAACTAGGCACTAAATTAAGAGGGATGAACAGTGGTTATTAACTTATTATTCATGTTTAGGTTAAAGTTATCTTTGTTTACTACTTTACAGAGATGATGGGCTTAGTTTGGTCCCTCTTTGTGAATCCATACTTTATCTACTGTGTCAGTGGTATCTAGATTTGATATTAATGAATAATGATGTATCAATTCCATGGACCACATCCCAAAAGCTGCTTCATGTTGAGCTTCTTTAGTCATGTGTGTTTGAGCTAAATAGGATTAGAAACTGAATAAGTAGTGAACAGTGAGATTAGTCACTTGTCAACCCTGTATCAGTAAGAAAGCTGCATTAACATGCCATGCCTCAAAAGGTTCTACATTTTTGTGACTTTTTTATGCCTTAACATCATTTTTTTATTTTTAGAATGAGAATTTCTCCACTAGGTAGTTCCCTCAGGGAGGAAATTCTATATGAACAATTTATTTTTGAGAAAATTCTATATGAACAATTTATTTTTGAGAAATGGAAGAGTGATTACTTTTGCCTATTGGATATTGAGAAATGATGTTGATTGATCATGTATCAAATTTCATATCCTAAAGTTCATGTATCCCCTTATATGCCTATGCACAGCTATAATTACTCTAACAAACACCTATGGGAGTGCAATCAGAGAAGCTTAGTTGAAAACAAGCCTTTAACCTTTTGGATACATTACTTCGGAGGCTAGACACTTTATCGACAATGGGAGTGATCGAGAATCATCTTTTTGCTAACAACTGAACTTGATTCGGATTACTCTGATTTTCTCAGTCTTGATTTCCGAAGCTTTATTTTTATCACTTGACTAATCATAATTAGACTAAAACTTTACATGGGAGCGATGGATATTCAGATTTACCAGTCCACAACATTTGGGCTCCACCTGAATTGCCTCATCACATATATACCAGACTCGCATAGAAATTCCTTTCTAGGCAGGCCGCTCTTAGAGCCCTTTCTCACATATTAGATATAGATAGTGAAAAAGAGGTCCAATGCTAGGGCATTGTTAGTTGGAAGTTAGGGAATAATATAATTTGATTAAATCAGCTACAGGGTCTAATAACAACTCATCTAGAGTCCAGGAAAAAGCCTGTGGGTTGTAAAAGTCAGTATAGGCTAATACTCTAATAGACCCATAGCATGGGCCCAGGGGAATAGGTCCATTTGCCTTATCTTTTAATTTTCAGTGTCTATTTCTCCTCTTGATAATTTCTTTATTTGATAATGATCCCAAGTGTTTGATAAAATTCCCAAATTTGTTTAATCCGTCGCCCAACCATTGAATGGGCGTAAGCCGTGGAAGTGCTGGGATGTAGAAGTTAGAGGGAGCAAACCATAGCTTAAAGAAGTGTTCATATCAACTTGTGTGGATTAGTTGGGGTGATTTATTTGATTGGTGATTTCAAGACTGGCCCATGATACACATGTTTGAATGATTGCGTCAAAGGCTACCCTCCCTGACCCTTTTATGTATGGCCCAAGTTGTTAGAGGTTTCCTTCTTGATTTGGGGTCAGAGGTCCCCTCTGTACTTTTCTTCTCCTCCTCCCAATTAACCAATTGTCAAGAGGTTTCCTCCTTCAGTTGGTTAATATGCTGCAGGAGTTGATTGATATCCCCTTTCCCTGACTTCCTCTGCTCCAGCTTCTTACCGTAAAGAAGAATTTTCTTTTTCTCTCATGATTAAGGATTCTACTCCAGCTGGGTCACCTCAGACTCCAAAGCTGGTCTAGCCCAACAACTTGCGAATCAAGGCCTTAGTAATGATCCATGGAAATTGGGTTAATCATGGGCTTGGTATTGTGTATTGTGTATGGTTTAGCTTGGCTTGGGTACATATAAATATATAATGTCATTTAGAGTTCTAGTGGGTTTAGAGCTTAGTCATCCAAGACTCTAGGTACAATGAAAAATGCCATTTGTATCCTTTGTGCTTGTTCTAATTTAGGTTAGTGGAGGGAAAAAAAGAAAAAAAAACAGAAAATCTATGGGGAGGAGTGTGTATGGGTGGCCCAAGTGAGGCCTGTGGGCCTAATCACAGATTATCTAAAGCAAGGCATGTGGGAAGTGTTATTAAAGTGAGATTAAAACTAAGTTAGGCCCTCAAGTGTTCCCCAAAGTGACAACATTACAACCTAAGCCACTTCCATTTCCTATTCTCCTTAAACAATGGGAGCTTGGGATGGTTTTATTTATTTGTTTGAGTCTTTAATTTTGGAATCTTTGCTAACTTTTCCATTTAAAAAATTCTATCAAGAAAAGAAAGAAGGGACTTGTTTGGTGGAATATTGCAACTTGTTGAAGCCAAACAGAAGACAGGGAGACATCCAAGTACACTCCCTTTTTGGATTAGCCGACAGATTTGCGACTAAACCCTTGATTTCTCACACTACCCACTATCATTTTATGTAATATTGTTTATGAAGGATGACGGGCCAGGATCAATAATTCATCCATTCTCTGTATTTTCCTGTTTTGAAACACCCATCCATGGGTTGCTTAGGGTGAATTGGAGATTGTGAGGATAGACGCATGGTCTCAGGTTCTATTCCTTATTTGTGCATTTTAGATTTAAGTGGAGACTATAACGGTGAAAAAAAAACGATTCCTCATCTGTGCATTTTCAATTTGAGTGGAGACTATAATTGTGAAAAAAAAAAGTTTTGAAACCATTCCTGATCCATCCCAGAACAGCAAAACAACTGGAGCTGTCCCAGTTGAGAGAGAGAGAGATGTGAGAATAATTATGGGAAGGGTGGGGCTTGGGCCTGCAGCCTTGGAGTAATTATCTCATTATACGCTGCGGCCGAAAAAGCTTAGCTCATAATAACTTAAATGATTTGGGCTAGGCCTCGGGTCGAGCTGATTATTGCAGTGATGCACTTACAATTTGACAATAAATTAGCCCTATAATACTTGCTGTTGAAGGAGTAAGAACCAAGACAGGCAAACAATTAATTTAGGCAATTAGCCATATTGGGACCGGATCACCTGTGGCTCAGTTTGGTGACTGATATGGTATCTCCATGGATTGGAGAAAACATTCCAAAGAAAGAACCAGGAGGATCCAGAAATGTGGCTCTGTTTTCATTCAATGACAGAGTGCCAGCTAGGTATGAACCGGGGTGTAGATGGTTCAGTTCAGCATTCTTTTGTGGCCAATCAGAACCCTGACCTGGATTAAATAAAAAGGAATACAGTAATCCATGTTGGCATTTGATTAAATCCGATTTAAGAATTACCAATCATCAAACGTTCCCCATTAGCCCTTCTCCCCCAACCAACAGTCCCTGACCTACCAAAGAACAAGAAAATGGATGCTCCTGTTGTTTCACAGAACTGAGAGGTCAGGCCCATCCTAATTGCCTAAGGTGGGTTTCATCATTTTGCTCAAAAGTAGAAGAATCACAATTCATCACCACATGAAAATCTGGTCTAACTGACAATTGAAGCACTCATATCGGAGAGAAATGCAAATATATTTCACAGTAATAGTCATTATTAGTGTTTGGTTGCAAGGAAATGCAAATATATCCTCTTGAAAAGTGAAATATGTTTTACAAGAAAGGCATATATTTCTGTTTTATTTCCTTTTTTTTTCCCCTATTTCCTTTACAACCAAACAGAGCCTGAAGAAACTGATTGGAGGCCAGTATAATTAATGATCAGTATGATTAGGCTGTTAAGGTAGAAGGACTAATTCAATGTGGGCTAGATTCTTCTCTGCACTTGGAGGCCCAAAGGAAATGGTATAATTTAGGCAATAGGATTACCAATACTGTCTTGGCAATTAGCAGGCTCCTGTCTAACTCATCTACTCTACCAAAACTTGTTAGAGTGAAGTAATATGTAGGTGACATTATTGGTTGAAGAAGAGAAACTGGGTTCTAAGTTTTGTAGCATTGTCAGGCTAATTCAAAGTCTTTTGAGGCAGATATCCTAAAGAAGTAAAGATTGTCCTTGATGGTGCACATGGGCCTATGAGATGGGCCCAAAAATTGTTAATGCCTTAAATTCCCCAGCTCTATTGCGCTCCAACTCGAGCCCAAAGTACCAGATGGGCCAACTCTTGAACGACCATAGTTAAATTTCACGGTTTTTGAGGCAGGCTACTGTGTAGCCATCTCTTTCCATTATAGGGTGTCCTAGCCAATCTTTTTTCGTTAGAGTAAATCCCCCTCCGGCCCAGGTTGTATTGCTTAGTTGTCATTCTCATTCTCTATACCTACTTGAACTTTTATCCTTGGCCTCGAGGTTCGTAATCTCTGTTATGGATCGGTCTGTGACTCTGGAGTCTGGACCAATATCAATACGAATCATTCCAGATGAGTTCACCGAGATACCGATCTGGATCGGCCAAGACCGATACTTCAAGGGCTCAATACATTTGGCCCTATCACGTGTAATTGTGTAATTAACTACGTACTACAACTTATTATTGGTAGAAGTACGTACCACAACAATGAAGGCCGATTCTTCTTGGACCTTTCCATGTGGTGGGTCCCTTGAATTGAATAGTCACTGACTAGTCAGCGCAGTTCATTCATAACTCCACGATGTGTGAAGATTTTGTTTTTCACCCACCATCACAAGAATATAAAACTTAATTAAAAACTTTGTTTGGAAAAAATCGAATTAATTTTGAAAGGAAAAGTTCTTTGAGCTTAAGGCATAATGTATGAAATGTAAGAAGAACGAGGTAATGTAATTGGTGAACAATGAACTTAGTATGAGTCATAAACTTGAATGTCTTGACTTCAACTCCCACTAGGAGACTCACATGGGGTAGAATGATTTTTTCACACTTAATATATCTTTTTTGAAATGGATCTAGGCTTATTTTGGTGAATATTTGTTTTTTAAATCAAAATAATCTTGAACTTATATTTTTAAATGATAAAATAAAGATCAACAAGAGAAATTTAATTAAAATTAAGGGCACCTTTCTTCATTATTCATGGCTATTATAGTATTAAACATTTTTTTCTTTATTAATTAAAGCGTTTAGAAATGTTACCAGAACGTGACATACCGTCATGCTCTGTAAATTTGTTTAAGCTGCACAATGATCGATGCTAAACAGTAAATAAGGTCAAAGTACTGTTTAGTCTGTTGCAGTTAACCAGATTCCATTTAACCACAGTTAATGTTTACTGTTCTAACCAAACCAAGGTTATTATTGGGTTATATTCCCTTCCTCTATAAATAATCTCCCCACGCTAACTCCATTTCGCCTTTCGTTTGACCACAGAGGTCTTTGCTTCATCCCTCTTATCTTCTCTTCTCAGTCTCACTCTCTCTTAGTACTCTCTCTCGGTTAACGTAGCTCCAAGGTCTTGGATTCCTAACCAAACCGACATTGTCAGTTCTCTTCTACAGAGAAAAAGGAAAAAAGGAGAGCTCTTCGAACTTCGACCCGACGCCTAATGGTGGAAAACCTAGATTTATAGTATTTAGAGAGCCCTTATGGATTATTTTGGGGCTTTGGAGCACTGAGGTTGACACTTACTATACAGAAGCTCAAATCTATCGAGTCCTGAATCCTGAATGGCTGATAAACAAACCAGAAACGAGAAAGTGTTAGCACTGTCGACTTTTTCTCAAAGCTTGTGAATAGTGCATTTCAGTCACTCTTTCTCAAAACAGGTGAAAGTTGCAGAGAGCTTGCTTGACCGGGGTTTCAATGGCGGAAGCTACAGAAGCGAAAAGTATGCCAGAAGCTGAGAAGAAGAAAGAGCAAAACCTCCCCTTCTACCAACTCTTCTCTTTTGCGGATAAGTACGACTGGTGTCTGATGATTGCAGGAAGCTTGGGAGCTGTCATTCATGGCTCCGCCATGCCGGTTTTCTTCCTCTTGTTCGGAGATTTGGTGAATGGATTTGGTAAAAATCAGTCGAATCTCAAGCAAATGACTGAAGAAGTCTCCAAGGTTTGGTCTTCGATCATCATCTCGAAAGTTCATCTAGTCTTTATTTTATTTACAAGTCCTGTAGAGCGATCTCGGATCTCAGATCTGTGTCTTATCTTTCTCTTAATCTCTTCTGTTCAATGCAGTATGCTCTCTACTTCGTCTACCTTGGACTCATTGTGTGCTTATCGTCTTACGCTGGTGAGAATATCTATTTCCTTCTGAAATTTGAATCCTGTTTGATATCGTTTGTAAGCTTTGCTTCAACCTTTCAACTCCGCCACAGCAATTTTTAACTTTAGCTCTAGTTTTGTAGTAGTAATGCGCATCTCCATCTTTACCAGTCTCGTTAAAATCGATGCTGAAATGACTTGTTTAGTTGTATCTCATCCGATCCTATATCGGAAGGGGCACGAGTTTGTGTTCCATAGTTCCATATCTTTTCTCCATTCGTCTTCAGAATCTTCACTTGTCACCCTCAAATGAATTTTGAAGATATTTTTCCTTTTTTTTTTATTTATTTATAAGATTGAAGATATTTTTCCTCGAAAACATTATTCGTCCTTATCTGCACCTGGATGACGAGAAAATTCCTAAATCCCACGAGAAATTCAATTTATCGAGACTGCTTTTAGGTTGCACATTAATTCATAGTATTCCTTAACCATAATCCCAATAATCATTACTGTTTGGAGAGAATGAGCGAATTGGAAAATTTTAAATTGATTTATTTTTATTTTAAATATTTTTGGGAAATTTCTTGTTCTTCAGAGATCGGTTGTTGGATGTATACGGGAGAGAGACAAGTGAGTACACTGAGGAAGAAGTATTTGGAAGCAGTTTTAAAGCAGGACGTTGGGTTCTTCGACACAGACGCAAGAACAGGTGATATCGTTTTCAGCGTCTCCACTGATACCCTTCTCGTCCAAGATGCCATTAGTGAGAAGGTTCGTTCTGCATTTTCTACTTCCTTCTTCCTTTTTTCCGACCAACCCCCCATCGGTATTGGCTGGAAAAGCCATTATTGATTCTTGCCATCATTTTTTTTTTCTTGCCATCATTTTGTTGCTTATGATTTTATGGGGTGGGGTTATTACAGGTGGGTAACTTCATACACTATCTCTCAACCTTTCTTGCCGGGTTAGTGGTGGGTTTCATATCGGCGTGGAGGCTTGCACTGCTGAGCGTGGCCGTGATTCCAGGGATTGCTTTCGCTGGTGGTTTGTACGCATATACTCTCACAGGCCTTACTTCCAAGAGTCGAGAATCTTACGCCAATGCAGGCATCATCGCCGAGCAGGTGACTCATTCTCTCTCTCTCTATCTAACCCCCCCCCCCCCAACTTTTTTTTCCCCTCTCTTTTGGCAATAAAAGTGTTTGTTACTGGAGACTCGTCGATTTATTACAATTCGACAAAACACTCCATTTCAGGATTGACTGATTGGGATGCTTTTGTTTGGAAAGTATTCTCTGTTTTTTTGGGTAAGATTTGTAAAGTATTCTCAATAATGCATTAAACTCTCGCGAGTCCAAGACAACCGCTAGTGTTGGTGGTGGTGGGGAACAAGGGTCCCAGACTCCCAGAGGTCAAGGACGTAGGATCGAGATCGACTCTTCTGCTTCACTGGGGCTGGGTTAACGGGTGAAGGTGAAGCACAATAAACTTTTTCCTGTACCCCCCCCAAAAAAAAATCTCTTTATGATGAATCACTCATGAGTGATGAGATCACGAGTCACATGACTGGGAGAGGGGACTGGGGACTTGCCGTATCTCTCTTCGCCCTACCGCTGCACCCGCATGGGTGAACAGCGATGCGCCATACTTTCGTCTGTGTCCCTCTGATGGGCACGTGTTGGGGATGTGGTTTGGTAAACGTGGATATCAGGTTCAGATTCCTAACACAAATTTCAATTTTCCAAATTACCAAAACACCCTCGCCATACATTTACAGTGAGCCGTTCTCAAATTGGAGTAATGAGACTAGCAAATGGAAATGTCCAAAGCCGGCCGTCGGACTATAAAACTTTGGAAATGAAATGAAGGAATAGCTCCGCATGTTAAAAATATATATATATATATATATATATATAAGGGGATGAGGGTAAAAAGAACACAAGTTTAACGTAGGATTAGTGGAATTCTATCAGATTAGTCATAACTAATGATTGTTAGATGTTTAATTAATTTTTCCTCTCTTGTGATGAGATACGATGGACTGAACCATTAGAATATTAGCTTAGTCTAGCCTAGTTGGCATCCAAGGTGGGAAATTGTGTGATCGATACATGTATGTGTGGTTGAATGTGTGTAAGGCGACGCAGAAAAAAAAAAAAAAAAAACCAATGGACTGAATCATGAAGTGCATTTGCAGGCAATTGCACAAGCTCGAACAGTCTATTCGTATGTGGGAGAAAGCAAGGCGCTCAACTCCTATTCAGATGCGATACAGAACACATTAAAGCTTGGATACAAAGCTGGGATGGCCAAGGGCCTTGGAATTGGATGCACCTATGGTATTGCATGCATGTCGTGGGCGCTTGTGTTCTGGTATGCCGGAGTTTTCATCAGGAATGGACAGACTGATGGCGGGAAGGCCTTCACCGCCATTTTCTCTGCAATTGTTGGTGGCATGTAAGAATCTTAAAAAATCATGTTTTAAGCTCTTCTGTTCTCTGCTCTCTATGTTAAAGTATGTTTCTCATTTATTGATTTAATTTTTTTTTTTTATTCTCTTTAAACAGGAGTTTGGGTCAGTCGTTTTCAAATCTTGGTGCATTTAGCAAAGGGAAATCAGCTGGATACAAGCTTATGGAGATTATCAAACAAAGACCCTCCATAATTCAGGACCCTTCTGATGGGAAGTGTTTAACGGAGGTTAATGGGAATATAGAATTTAAAGATGTGACCTTTAGTTACCCTTCAAGGCCAGACGTCATCATCTTCCGAGATTTCTCAATTTTCTTCGCTGCGGGGAAAACGGTAGCTGTGGTTGGTGGTAGTGGATCGGGAAAGAGCACTGTAGTTTCGCTTATAGAAAGGTTCTACGATCCTAATCAGGGTAATTGAATACTCGTCTTCATTTTCCTGCATATCTTCGCAAGTCTAATGGCAAGTTCGTTGTGCTGATAATTAACCAATGCCTTCCTCTTTCTTACTTGAGAGCAGGGCAGGTGTTGTTGGACAATGTAGATATACGAACCTTGCAATTGAAGTGGCTGAGGGACCAGATTGGTTTAGTGAACCAAGAACCTGCTTTGTTCGCAACTACCATACTTGAGAATATTCTTTATGGAAAGCCAGACGCAACCATTGAGGAAGTGGAAGCTGCTGCTTCTGCTGCAAATGCTCATAGCTTCATTACTTTGCTTCCGAATGGTTATAATACACAAGTGAGTGTAGTAGATCATCCATTAATTTCACATTCAATTTTATTACTCGTGAAACCGTAAGTTTGTCTTGCTTTTACAAAACTCAGGTAGGGGAGCGAGGAGTTCAACTCTCTGGTGGCCAGAAACAGAGAATTGCCATTGCCAGAGCAATGTTGAAGAATCCAAAGGTGCTTCTCCTTGATGAAGCTACTAGTGCCCTTGATTTAGGTTCCGAGACCATTGTTCAGGAGGCTCTGGACCGCCTCATGGTTGGGAGAACGACTGTTGTTGTTGCCCATCGCCTCTCCACAATAAGAAATGTTGATACAATTGCTGTTATTCAACAAGGTCAGGTTGTTGAGACTGGGACGCATGATGAACTAATTGCAAAGTCCGGGGCTTATGCCTCCTTAATCAGATTCCAGGAGATGGCGAGAAACAGAGACTTTGCTGCTCCTTCAACCCGTCGTTCTAGGTCCTCGCGTTTGAGCCATTCACTTTCTACAAAGTCTCTAAGCCTTAGGTCTGGTAGTTTGAGGAATTTAAGCTATCAGTACAGTACAGGAGCTGATGGTCGGATTGAAATGATTTCGAACGCTGACACTGACCGGAAGAACCCAGCACCTGATGGCTACTTCTTCCGACTTCTGAAATTGAATGCACCTGAATGGCCATATGCAATAATGGGGGCAGTTGGATCAGTGCTGTCTGGATTTATTGGCCCGACCTTTGCAATTGTGATGAGTAACATGATCGAGGTGTTCTACTACAGAGATTATAATGCCATGGAGAGGAAAACAAAAGAGTTCGTGTTCATATACATCGGGACAGGTCTATATGCTGTTGTAGCATATTTGACGCAGCATTATTTCTTCAGCATAATGGGGGAAAACCTAACGACTAGAGTGAGGCGGATGATGCTTGCAGGTATAATTCTCAACAGTTCCTTTTCCTTTCTGCATCACATGTAGATACCTCATTGGTGTTAAACTTAGTCGCGTTCTGTTCTGCTTTCACTCTTTTTCTTTTATCTTCAGCAATCCTGAGGAATGAAGTAGGATGGTTCGATGAGGAGGAGAACAACTCAAGCCTCGTTGCAGCTCGCTTGGCCACTGATGCGGCAGATGTGAAATCCGCCATTGCTGAGAGAATCTCTGTTATACTGCAAAACATGACATCGCTGCTGACATCATTCATTGTTGCTTTTATAATCGAATGGAGGGTTTCGCTCCTTATACTCGCTACATTCCCTCTTCTAGTCCTTGCCAACTTCGCCCAGGTACACGCCCTCTCTACCTTGATCAACTACTTTTGATCCCAATCCTGAAAATATGAAATATGGTAGTTTGGTTGATACAGTGGGTGTTTGAATGTTTTCTTACTTTTTTTTGTCTGATTTAATTATCGGGATGCCAGTTAGATTCTCTATTGCCGAGCAGCAGTGGATCTGTAAAAAATATTTGTTTTACCCAACCAGGGGGGGGTGCAGCAGAGCTACTGTGGGAGTGTGGCCTGTGGGTACTGGGTCTGGGTGGTGACTGGTGAACAGTGAATACAGATAATTGAGGTCTGGGTCCGGTTCTTGCGTCTTGGTCAATTGAGATTTGAGAATCTCTGACATTTCATTTCACTCCACTCGTCTGATTGTTCGGGAATCTTACTTTGTTTTGAGAGGCTGAGAGCAATAAGCGACAAGACATCAAATCCAACTGTAGCACATGAAATCCACATTCTCCCTCTTCTGCTAATTAATTCTTCGGGAGACCTGATTACTGGATAAGCAATGTTAAATTTGAGTTAAAACCTTTTAATCACAACGTAACCTTGTTTGTCGAGGCTGTTCAACCCTCTTTTCACCCTTTTTATTTAATGAGAGTCAAATGTAAGGTTTCCTAGTTTCTTTCACTTCTACGTCTTACTACTTACCTTGCACGGAAAAACTAAGGCAGCAGCCTACAATGTACCCGTTTGGAGAAGGATATATTATATGCGTATGCGTCTGTTACTATTTCCCTTGGTCTGATGGGAGGTAAGTGACAAATGAGAGCGGTAGCATGATCCCTTGCTCTTGCTGCCAATATATTTACTGTCTTGGAACCCACGGAGGATTTTCCGCGAAAGGCCCGTGATCTTTTGTTTTGTCTCTCTCTCTCTCTCTCTCTCTCTCTCTTTTCCATTAATCTTCTGAAAAATTTCCAGTCTGCTTATTTGTCGTTTTTGAGTGTTGGGTAATTGCCAAATTACTTAATTGCCTACCTGCAATTTCCCTCGTGCTTTTCTGAAACCAGCTCTGTTTCTTACTATTTGAAACTGACACTATTGTCCATTATTTTATTATTTACCATACCTCGCTTCTTCGGGAAACATGAAAGGACGGAATCTTCATCCTTCCCCGTTGAAAACTACCCATGCAGGACAAAAAAGGGAAAACCGTGGTGCTCAACTGCTCAAGGCATGTTGAAAAAAAAAAAAAAATCTTAAGGGCATCTTGAAGTATGCATCCTGCATCTCTAATGTAGGTTTGTCACATGATATAGAACTGCGCACATGCGGAGATTACGATGGATTTAGCATTTCCCAGGTAGTACCTAAATTATTAAACTAGGTGTAGTATTTACTGAAATTCTTCACATATATATAGGTAAATAAAAAATGGGAATGTGAGCTACATTGAAAATTGAAAGACTGGAAACAAGAACCCATAAATTCGAGCTTGAAATTTTAAATTACACACAAATTCTAGCCCTGGCTTATTTATGAGATATGACTTGTAATATAGAAAATGGGGCTAAAAGTCAACAATGTTATTTTGTTGAACTTTACCCAGAAATTACTAAGCTGATCTGGGGAGCTCATCCTATGCCCTGTGTTAAATAGCCTGTGACCAATTTATTTGTCCGCAGGAATCACGATCGGAGAATTTTAATTGCAGACTGGAATCATCTCTACACTTAAAACACTCTTTCTATGGGCAATAAAGCCTTCTGACACCAATCATAAATGGGAATTCTGATTGTCAGATATAATCATAATCTGATCTGTTCAGTTAGAACCATCATTTTCGTTATTAAGAAGTGTCTTAAATGGTTCAATTAGAGAGAAGGATGGATGGGCTTTTGGTTGTTTGCTGAGTAATCTCACCCATTAAGCTGACAATTATTTCTCACCCCCCCCCGCCCCCACAAATGCAGCAACTTTCTTTGAAAGGTTTTGCTGGCGACACAGCGAAGGCACATGCCAAAACAAGCATGATTGCAGGAGAAGGTGTGAGCAACATCCGAACTGTAGCAGCCTTTAATGCCCAGGGCAAGATCCTCTCCCTATTCAGCCAGGAGCTGCGAATCCCACAGATGGGAAGCCTTCGTCGCAGCCAGTCTTCTGGCCTTCTCTTTGGACTTTCCCAGCTTGCTCTTTATGCCTCGGAGGCTCTTATACTCTGGTATGGTGCACATCTAGTCAGTAAAGGCGCCTCTACCTTCTCCAAGGTTATCAAGGTCTTTGTTGTCCTCGTCATTACGGCTAATTCAGTTGCAGAGACTGTTAGCCTTGCTCCTGAGATAATTAAGGGTGGGGAGGCTGTTCGCTCTGTCTTCTCAATACTTGATCGTTCCACCAAAATTGATCCGGATGACCCAGAGGCCGAACTGGTCGAGTCAATCCGTGGGGAAATTGAGCTACGCCACATCGACTTTGCTTACCCGGCGAGACCAGAACTCATGGTGTTCAAAGACCTCAACCTCAGGATCCGAGCTGGGCAGAGTCAAGCTCTTGTTGGTGCAAGTGGGTCAGGGAAGAGCTCCGTAATTGCATTGATCGAGCGTTTCTATGATCCATTGGTTGGGAAGGTTCTTATTGATGGAAAGGACATTCGACGTATCAACTTGAATTCAATCAGGCTTAAGATTGGGCTGGTTCAACAAGAACCGGCCCTATTTGCAGCAAGCATTTTTGAGAACATTGCTTATGGGAAGGATGGAGCCACAGAGGCTGAAGTGATTGAAGCGGCCCGGGCCGCAAATGTGCATGCTTTCGTGAGTGGATTACCGGATGGGTATAAAACACCAGTGGGGGAGAGAGGAGTTCAACTGTCAGGTGGGCAGAAACAGAGAATTGCGATTGCTAGGGCTGTGCTCAAGGACCCAGCAGTGTTACTACTGGATGAGGCCACGAGCGCGCTAGACGCGGAGTCAGAATGTGTGCTCCAAGAAGCCCTTGAAAGGCTAATGAGAGGGCGGACCACGGTGCTAGTAGCCCACAGGCTTTCAACCATTAGAGGGGTGGATAGCATCGGCGTTGTGCAAGATGGGCGCATTGTAGAACAAGGCAGCCATACCGAGCTGGTCAGCCGAGCGGATGGAGCTTATTCTAGGCTCCTGCAGTTGCAGCACCATCACATTTGAATAGTTTTGAAATGTTTTGGGTGGCATGATATCTGGGTCCCCCAAGAACGTGATATCCCATTCTCACTTCCTCTTGGATTCAACTTTTTTTTTTTTTACTGTCTCAGTGAACGTCGATGATGATGGTGATGATGAATGTAGATATGGGCATGAGTTTAGTATCTATAATTTATAAATAGATATGGGGCATTACTCTATTAGTTGCAATCAGTATTGTGGGTGGCTTATTATACTCTATCTCTCTGGGTCAAAAAGGCACGCGTGAGAGACACCAACTTTCGAATCTGGATACTCGCCGTACGAGGTAATTTTTTTCACGACCCCAGGGAATCTCCGCGCACTTCACAGACATACGCTGTTTATGTGACGTGTCAAAGAAAATGTGGGTACCTTCGTGAAGATCTCTATTTTTTGAAAGGTAGCCGTAGGTAGGCACAAGGAGAATTGGAATTCATGATCTCTTAAATTATAAAATATTTATATATATATATATATATATATTCATGTTTCATGGTTAATATTTTTTCCTTATATATTTTTAATTGTTCACTTGTTTTCCCCTTAATTATTCTTCTTTCCTCCTATTCTTCACTCATGAAATTATCTATTCATAATTATATCTCTCCATATGTAAAAAAAAAAAAAAAAATCGTGATAATTCTCTCTCTCTCTCTCTCTCCATCCATTATTCACCAATACAAAACTCTCCATAATAGAGTCAAAAGAGAGAATTTAGGAAGGCGAATTGATAGAGAATATCTTATTTTTTGGTGCAGGTTCCCCTCTTTTTTCTATTATGGAAAAAAAATAAGAATCTCTTAAGAGTAATTGTAAGAGTGATTTAATCTCTTAAAAGAGATTTTTGGTAATGAATATCTAGAAAATTAACCAACATCCCAATCCCAATATATATAGGTACCCTTACAACTCTAGACTCCTTATCAGTTACAACTACTTTCTTAGTTACATTCCCTACTCCCCATTAACACTTACTGCCCACATACACAAACTCCTCACCCCACAATTCACTCTCATTCTACTAACTTATCAATTCAATGATAACTAACTAATAATAGTCACATGTGTCCAACCCCATACATGGTTGAGGGCATGTAACAACCCAACCCCCCCAGAAACTGTCTTGTCCTCAAGACCTAAAAGGACTCTCGGGCATCTTTGTTCCTCCTCAACTTCCTCCCAATCATCGTCATATTCTTTATTAAGATTTTCAATCATGAACAACTTCTTGCAGCGATGTCCTGGTACAAACCGCTCATTGCAGTTATAACACAACCTCTTCGCCCATCTTTCTTGCAATTCCACAAGAAGCATTCTCTTCACTGGAAGAGAAGAGCCGCTAGGGTTGTGTTCCTTCAAAGAAGCTACTTCCCCCTTTGCCTCAGATATGGAAATAACATACTCCGTCAAATTATGATCTTCAAATAGGCGAGCAAGTCCAATGGCAGAAGATATGGATGTGGGGTGCCTGGCTGTTACATCCGCCCTTATGTTGTCCTTAAGGCCGCTAATGAAGCAACTGACTTGATGATGAGGTGGTAGAGGGCCAACCTTTGATAGCAATTTCTCAAATTGCGTTTGATAACTTCGAACAGACCCCACTTGTTGTAGCTTTCCCAATTTTACCAAAAAATCTTGAAATTGTGATGGACCGTACCTTGTATGTAATCCGTCACAAAAGTGTCGCCAAGTCATCTCTCCCCCTTCTTGTCGAAATAGTTGATACCAAAATTGTGCATCCCCCTCCAAGTGAAATGAAGTGAGCGCCACTCGTTCCTATTCTGGAGTTTGATGAAAATGGAAAAATTGTTCGACTCGACAAATGCAAGTTGTAGTGTCCTCAGTTCCATTGAAGCGGGGAAAATCGAGTTTCACTAGTTTGGGAGTAAAGGTTGTTGAGGATCCACTCGATCGGCTTCCTGTACTACACCCAGGTTGGTCTGCATGGCTTCAAGGCAAAGTCAAGGAATTATCTCCCTCTCGTTCTGTGGGTTGAGTGCTTGATTTAAGCCTCTCGAGCACCTCGTTCAACTTACTCATGATCACACGTTGTCCCTCAGAGAGAGATTCTATATAATCTTCAATCTTCTCTACCCTCACGTCCATGTTCCGGCTCTGATACCAAGCTGGTACGTGCAAGGGTTCCCCTATTTTTCCTATTTTGAAAAAGAAAATAATAATCTCCGACAAGAGACTGTAGGAGTGATTTAATCTCTTAAAAGAGATTGTAAGAGTGATTTTGGCTAATTGGGAGGTTGCCGACCTCTTTCTCAAAGAGAATTTGTTAGTTAATTTTCTAGACATCCATTACCATATTTTCGACCAAATATATAAGTACCCTTACAACCTTAGACTCCTTATCAATTACAACTGCTTTCTTAGCTACATTTCCTACTCCCCACTAACACTTACTACCCACGTACACAAACTCTTCACCCCACAATTCACTCTCATTCTACTAATTTATCAATTCAATAATAACTAACTAATAACACTCACACGTGTCCAACCTCATACATGGTTGAGGGCACGTAACATATTTCCTTCTCTCTCCTCGCCACGTTCTCCCCTCCTCTCTATACTTACCTCTCTCCCCCCTTAAGGTCTCCACAATTATCTCTCTCTTTTCATATTTACTTTTGGAAACTTGAGTTGGTAAAGAATATCTTTTTTTTCTTCTTCGACCTCTCTCACACTCTCTCCTCGCCGGTTTGCCCATGATCTCTCCTCTATTCTCTCTTCTCTCTCCCTTTAAGATCTCCATAATTATCTCTCTCTCTCTCTCTCTCTCTCTCACCATATTTGCTTTTGTAAATATTTCCATAATTATTAAAAAAGAAAAAAAAAATCTCCATGATAGAGTCAAAGAGAGAATTAAGGAATGTGAGTTAATACAGAATATCTTCTCTTTCCCAAACTCTCCCCTTGCCCACTGTCTCCCTCCTCTCTATACTCTCCTCTTTACCCTTAAGGTCGTAAAAATTAATTAATCTTTACAAATCAATAATAGAGTCAAAGAGAGAGTTGGGAAGAGATAATATACGAACGTGAGATAGTTTTCCTCTTTTGGAAAACCTTTTTTCCTTATTCTTTCTAATTTTATCTAAATTTTTGGTACCTATATATCCACTCTCTCTTTTTTAATCTTGACTTCCTAATTGAAGAATGTGTCGTAGCCTCGAAGTATCTGTGGTAAGTTCTCCCTCTCTCTCCCCGGACGCCTTTGGATTACCATTAACGTGAGTTGTTCTTCTTTGCACATTTTGCGCTCCTCGATCTGTCCATCATCAAATATTTTGTGGTAACCACTCCCACCAAATGGTTTCAGTTCACTATTAATGACCGTTGTCTTCTTTATAGGTATGGGGCTTTGCATCCCTGTAACTCTCCCTCTTCTTCCATCCTACTCTCCTCTTTTCTTCCCTTTCTAAAACACTTTTCTCTCCCTTGGTACTCTCATAGTAAAGCTTAGTTCTGCCTAAATTAATTGTATGAGTAGTACATAAGGTGTAAAACTAATCATGGAACAGGGGTGTAGCGCATCATGTCCAGTTTACGTTGTGTGTAATGAAAAAAAATTGTAATGATTCTCTTTTGTCTACAAATTTAAATATCCTTTTATCAGAAAGTCACTATGACATTGCAAGAATTTTCTTTTATACCCAATTCTTTTGTTTTTTTGTTTTTTTATTAGTCATGGGCTTCAACTTTCAGGTCTTTGCAAGAAGAAGAAAGAAATAGACAAGGAAAATATATTCCATTAGAAAGTGGTGGTTTCAGTGAAGAAATTCTTCAATTTCATAAGAAATATTATAATATTTCAATTATTTGAATATTTTATCAAGAAATTTCCATAGATGGAACTTATCATAGGCCATTTTGCAGAGTCCATGCATCATGAAAATTAGAGCAAAACTAATTTAAAAGTAGAATGTTGTAACTTTGAACTGTTGAGTGTCCTTCATTTTGGAAAAAAATTAAGGAAAATAAACACACCTTACCGTGTAATGTAGCATAATAATAACTTTGAACTGCTGAGTGTCCTTCATTTTGGAAATATGCACGTGCATATTGTACTAGTATATACAGATGGCCATAAATTATGAGATGTTGGTGTTTGCCAACTGAGCTATTCCTGTAGTGCTGCTCCCATCCCTCCAATCTTTTATAGGCATGCAACCCAACACTTAAGGGCACACAACCCCATGTGATTTGCGTACCCCAAGTGTACCTTTGAGAGGTTGGAGAGCTGTTGGTGGGAGACTCGTTAGAGAGGATCCCAATCCTCATTCATAGGGTATTAGACCAGAAATCAATGGTGCATTAAATTTTGGGGGAAAAAAACCATTCCAATCTAGTGCAAGAAATGCCTAGACTTGCATGGGAGCAAAAAGACCAAGAAACCCCACTTTGTGCATTGATAGTGCTCCAGCCTGTCTGGTGTTTCTTGCGCCAAACCAACAGAGTTCTATCGCCCCAATTTTTTTACTTTGTGATCGATTTACCTCTTGGGCAGTGAGATCCCATGTGAGGAGTTGATTTGAACTCAATAAAAAACATCATGGGCTGAGGTGTTATCCCCCTCACATGGGATTCCACTACCCAAGGGGTATCTTGACCACGAGTCAGTGCAATTAATGCATTATTGACTCGTGTGTAAATGTTGCATTTTGGCATCTTGGGAGGACCCTTCCAGTGATGATGATGAAGGGCTAGTTGAAACCCTTGACAATACCAAATTTCAAATCCCAAACAATCATATATGTCAAATTTCATCCAAATGCAGCGACATTTGGCCTCCATTTAAGACTTCAGTTCTAATTGAGTTAATTAAGTCCATAAGCTATAACCAAATAATTTAAAATTTCCAAATTAGATTAATTAGCTACAAATTACATACTAATAACAAGTATACAATAAGATTGATTTTGGCCGGCTATGGATATCTAACACCTTCCCTAGGACACTTGTCTAGTGATTGCTTTTCCGAAAAGGGGAGACATTTAGGCTCTGTACTGTAACGATCTAAAAAATGGGTTCTGATGTTTTTTTATTTTTTTGAAACAGAAATAAGGTAAAACCTGTATGGAAAGCCCGGTTCAATTTCTTGTTTTTTGAAATGAACCGGGCACTTATGAGACTTTTGAATCCATTTTTTGGAGCATAAAATACTTGCTTTTCACTTTTAGAATTCATTCTGAGCAAAAGGCGCCGAAATAGGTATCACTTATAAGTTATGAGGGGTAATTTGGGAAATTACCCTCAAAACATAACAAAAAGAACCCTAACCCCATTTTCGTTGCAGGAGGCGAGGGGCGCGAGGGAGACGCGAGGCAAGAAGGAGGCGAGAGGCGAGAGGCGAGCAGCTCTGCCATCTTCCATCTACCATCTTCAAGGTAAACGACTCTCTCTCTTTCTCTTTCTCGTTCTCTTTCTCTTTCTCTTTCTCTCACTCTCGTTCCCTTTCTTTCTTGATCTCTTCTCCCTCCTCCTCTGTGCCTTCATCTCTGAAAAAATACAAGCTTTTTCACTCTCTGTGGGCTACAAGGTAAGGCAACCAGGTGCAGAAATCCGAAGAGATCAACCTCCATGACTGCTGAATGTTTCGATTCCTTTTCGTTTTCACACCCCCTATCCTCTCTCTCTCTCTCTCTCTCTGCCGCAGTTCTGCTTATCTTGATATCTCCTCTGCTTCTCTGAGATGAGCGTAAGTCAGAAATCCAGCACCTTTTATGCTGGATTTTATTTTACAATGATCGGAATAGGAGATGAGCTTTAAATGGTTGGAGAAAGAAACCTGTCACTACAGTTGTGATGGAGAGACCAACTTTGAGCCATCTCGTCTCCCGTTCGTGAGAATGGCTTCCATACTCTATGCTGGTGTGCGATGTTGAGGATTTAGTGTATTTGCTTTTGTCTTGACTTAGTCGAGAACTAGTGGTGGTGCTGGTTTGCGCTCATCCTCCAAAAATATAGCCCGGCTTATGCTGTACTCATTCATAATCTAGTTGGTTTTGATCATCTGATTTTGTATGGACAGAAAAAAACCAACTCTTTCTTGAACCATCTTCTCAGTTGAAGTAGTAGCCCTCCAGAAACCATCTTTCACATTTCGGTTTTCTGGGCCACCATAGCGCTCCTCCACCTCTGCATTAGAAATTGATATGGCAGTCCTGGTCTTACTGGCAGATGTGGCATCTGTCTTTGACTTCTTTGTCTTCAGGTCCTGTTGGGGGATTGGCAGAGAGCTGCCACCACAACCTGCAGGTAAACTAAACAAATATTAGGGAAATAAAATTGCAACTAGTAAGATTAACTGAATTAACTAAAACAACAAGTCATAAATCAAACAGAAGCAACCTTTGGATTTGATTTCATTTGAATTACAGAATCAACGTTGCAAGTTATAAGAACTTCAAAAAAAGAAATTTCAATTTAAGTGTTTAAATTGTTTGGAGTGGGATTGATTTCCCAGCGTTGCAATCAATCGGAGATGTAGGGATTTCCCTCCGCTGCACTCAACAACTAGAGGCAGGAGGTTAAGAAGATGAAGTAAAAGATCTTAAAGCCCACTGGCAGGCCTAACTCACATTTGTTAAGTTGTTCTTAGTTAAGGAACTTGTCAATGGTGGTTGTAAGTCAGGGGAGAGGGTTTTAGGAGTTCCAACTTTGACACCCATGGTGAATATGGCACTTTATGTAAATATTGGTTTCTAACAGAAACGATTCTGTTAAGTACAAACCATACATGTTTCTGTTTCTTTCAGGTTACAAAATCAATTTTTTTTTGCGATTACCATACAACATTTAAGATGCAGAATCACTCCAAAAAAATAGAAATGCAAAAAAGTGTGCTAGCCCCAAAATCATGTTAAAAAAACAGAATCGTTACAGTACAGAGCCTAGGTCACCTTCCTCAGATAAGGCGATAGCTCACCAACTTTTGACAGCTTTTTGGAATCCATCTTGCCAGGGATGACATCGATCTCCTCACAAGTCTTGGCCACAGTCCTCAAGGCATCAAAGCAGTAAGATCTGGAGGGCAAAGACTCCTCAAGGTCTAGCGGTCCAAGCTGCTTGTTAGGCAAAGTTTATGGGATGCTCAGAGTCGGAGCAATGGTAGCTTGTTGCTGATGCTGGCATTGGCGCCGGTGGCGAGCTCTACCTCTGCGGGGGATATGATTTCCCAAGTTACGAAAGTCTGAGATCATCAATGGGACATGAGTGTTAGGAGGGATCTCAGACGGGAACGGCTTTGGTTCGTAAAGCTTGGAATCATGCCCAAAGGATTTGTAGATCGAGCAGTGGGGCGGAAGCCTTTCATAGGCAAACCGGCTACTGAAAGTAGAAATCCCCGTCGGACATAGAAATGGCAAATGACAGAGGCATGTCTGCAGGGACCTCGATGCATATGCGGGCATAGGGAGTCTGTCCTTTCTCTTTGTCCTGGCATTAGAATACAGAGGAGTTCCAAGGACTGAGCCTACAGTGCTAAGGCCTCAGTACACCAAAAGTGGAGTGGGAGACTAGGAAAGGTGACCCACAAAGGAAGGGAGCTCAGTTCGATGCGATGCAGTAAGAGTTGTCGGTTCCATTGACAAAGGAGGAATCAGTTAAACTAGAATAAACCAAACCCTAAATCAGACCAAACCAAAACCTAAACCAAATTAAAACCTAAATCAAACCAAACCTTGAACCAGACCAAACCTTAAACCAGACCAAACCCTGAATCAAACCAAACCCTAAACCAAAACTCTAAACCCAATACAAACCAAAACCCTAAACCCTAATCTAAACCAAACCCTAAACCCTAACTTAAACCAAACCCTAAACCCTAACTTAAACCAAACCCTAAACCCTAATCTAAACCAAAACCAAAACCCTAATCTAAACCAAACCCTAAACCCTAACTTGAACCAAATCCTAAACCCTAATTTAAACCAAATCCTAAACCCTAATCTAAACCAAATCCTAAACTTTAATATAAACCAAACCCTAAACCCTAACTTAAATCAAACTATAAACCCAACCAAAACCCTAATCTAAACCAGATCCTAAACCCTAATCTAAACCAAATCCTAAACCCTAATCTAAACAAAACCCTAAACCCTAACTTAAATCAAACCATAAACCCGACCAAAACCCTAACCTAACCCTAAACCCGAACCCAAAACTAAATCGAACCTTAAACTTAAATCAAATCTTAAAATTAAATCAAACCTTAAACTTAAACCAAACACTAAACTTCAACCAAACCTTAAAATTAAACCAAACCCAAAACTTAAGCCAGACCAGACCAATCCCTATCCAAAACTTACCGACCTACCCATGACTATTTACGTTATAAGATCTCCACCAAAGCCTACTGCGGCCTAGTCTATGGGAGTGTCTGGAGGTGTAAACGGGGTGCCACGGGACTTTCAGAGTATAACAAGGTGACACGTGCCTTGTTACCTACACAAACAGGGTGACACAAGGGGGGTATGTGTAATGCCTTTCACGGATTGTGTAAGGGTTTACAAATCCGTGTAGCCCTTACACGGATTTGTGGGGGGCTTACACGGATTTGGCCCCCCTTACACTTCCTTAGTCTTTTTTTACACCCTTGCCCCTCCTCCTCTCCTATAAATAGTGACCCCCGAGTCACTGTAAAGATCTGGGCAAGAAAAAAAAAACAAAGTGAAAAATTCTTGAGAAAAATGCCTAAAGAAAACATTATAAAAGAGAGAGAGAGAGAGAGAGAGAGAGAGAGAGAGAGAGAGAGAGAGAGAGAGTCCCAAGCCTAGCTACTAAGTTAGCTAAAGTTGATGAAGTCCTGTCTCATTTCTGGAAGCCCAAGTTGTCCATATGAGGTTAGTATTGAACTCCTGTTCAAGTTCTTTTTATTTAAATTCAACACTTTTATTACAACGCGGAAGCTCTGCTCAAAATTCTTGAGCTGATTCCAACCCTAGAAATATGGCACGGAAGCTCTGCTCAAAATTTCTGAGTTGATTCCAACCCTAGAAATACAGCGCGGAAGCTCTACCCAAACTTCTCGAGTTGATTCCGACCCTATGAATACCACACGGAAGCCCTGCCCAAATTTTCGGAGCTGATTCCAACCCTAGGAATGCGGTACAAAAGCCCTACCCAAATTTCTAGAGCTGATTCTAATTCTAGCATGGAAGCCCTATTCAAATTCTCAAAAACTAGAATTCATAGTCACACCCTAGCAAAGAAGCCCTGTCAACTTTCTTACCCAGATGCCGAAAGTTTTTAATTTCCCTAAGAAAGAGAGAAGAAAATTGAATCGTTACCCTTGAGTTGAGGAAAATTATCAAAAAAATTACTATTTTTATTGGTCATTATCATGTAGATACTATATTTTAATTTCATTTGCCTCATTTCATTTTATATTGTTTTATGTGTTTATTATCGCATAAAATAATGATTTACTATTATAGTTTCATGTATTAATTTTAGTATCTGTTCATTAAATGTAATTCGTTTCTTCATTTCATACGTTACCGTATGTGTTCCTCACATAAAATAACGATTATGATTTTCCTATCATAGAGCATTGCACATGTATGTAGATAAGATAATTGCATTTTTCATTATTTTATGTGGAATTCTTTCGAGCAAGTTTATGTATATATATTGCATTATTTCATGAAATAGGACTTCTATGTTAGCTTAGACTGTTAAAATTCTCGGGGGAGAATATTTGAAATCCAAGCTTCTGGTAGAAAGATCGAAAATTCCGGGCGAGGTGGGTGCCTAACACCTTCCCACACTCGTAACCTAACATGGACCCCTATCTCTGGAATAGACCAAAGTATGAAGTCAAATTCGGGGGTTCCTTCATTTCACAGGAATCTAACCCCCTATTCAAGCTTGATCCCTCGATCGAAATTGGACTCCACCATAGGGTTCTAGGCCCTGAATCCTCGATGGTGACTCCAAACATCATGCTTCCCCCATCCCCGCAATAGTCACTAGACCATGTTTTGGAGACCATTCAATCCATTTACCCCCTGCGAGGCAGACCAGAGGTGAGAAGGAAGGATAGAGTGGAAAAAGAGAGAGAGCAAAAAGGTATTTTCCTTTACAGTGGAGACTCCACTGGGGACTGTCAAACTTTCTATACCAGAAGCTTTCAATGAACGTTAGAATTTTTTCTCCTTCATCATTATTGTGTGTAAACATGTCTGTATATTGCTTGCTAACTGCATCATGTATCATGTTCAAAGTGAAATCAGTTGACGAGGGTACTCCTTGTCGTGCCCGCACCCTTAGGGAGGTCAGTGCATACTATACTAAGTACTCTGAGATTAAATAATGCCCACTTCCTACATAAGAGTGCTCGAAGTGAAATTGGTTGACGAGGATGGTCGATATTTTGAAACCCTCAGGATGGTAGAACATGTCGGGCCATTCTGAGATTAACTAATGGCCACTTTCTGCACTACACTTGTGCACACACTCACTCACGGATACACCTACCCCTTTGGTTAGCTGACTAAACCCATGTAATGTCATAGACAATCATCGGCGAAGTCACACCCCTTGATATAATACCATCTGGTATATCAAAGAAACCATGTACCCATGATTCACTTTCAGTGATAGGTATATCGGTTCTATCAAGGGTAACCTTGTTCTGTCCTATAGCCTTACCCATTGCATCGCATCATATAGGAACTAGACCATTAAACAACTAGGGTATGCCACAAACTGACTCAGTAATTGTTTATGGTTCAAGTTAGAACCCTTCTAGCTTTTTTCATCTACTGTGAGATTTTTCTTGTATATGTTTAAACCTGATGTGTTCTTTGACAATTGGGAATTGGGAGATGCAACTATATCGGTTTTGGTTCACGCAACTGTGCCTATGGGGTGATTCCCGCTTCACCACATTATATTAGCACGTGTTTCAAACTGATAATGTTCTATAGAACCAATCCCAGAGTCAGGAATAATTAGGTATTTCCATGCTATAGGGAGAAACAAAAAACCTATGTGAAATCAATTGCGAGTTTGTTCTTGCATGGACCAACTTGTTTGTTTTCCCACACCATAATTTGTGTCTAAATTGGGCCCTAAAAAAAAATGTGTGAATACCAACTGAAGATTGGGCCAAAGTTAGACACTTATTATTGAGGGGGAGTAATTTTATGTGTGCATCATAAAAAAAATTCAAAAAAAAAATAAAAATCTAAAATTTAAATTTCTTGGATTATGTTAGGCACGATTCTGCATTAAAAAAATTTCCCGTTGTCTGTGTGGACCCATCAAGATAATCGTTTGATCCGAGTCAGCCCTGAGAAGTCCTTACCAGCAGTGGAACTTTTTGTTCAACCCACGCCACCAAGTTCAACTAGCTCAGCATCGTCTGAACAGTCGGTGAATATGGATCCGACTAGTGGAAGTCAACCAGATGCCCAAGAGAAAAGGAGAGTGGATATGATGCAGTTAGAGTTGGAAGAATTGCGTCATTTATTCAACTAGTTTATTACTGCCAAGCAGCCTCAGCAACAAACTGAACCTATTTTAACTCTATGAGAATAGGAATGGACCAAGATGGGGTCCAATTCACCTCGTACCATACCGAGGCTTGTGGTCGAAGATGATGAAGAGGAAATCCGACCAGATCTTCCAATTGAACCCCCTGAAACTGAAAGGGAAAGAAATATGAGGGAACAATTAGAAATACTTGAAAATTTGCTACAGAAGGGGAAGGCCGTAGATGTTTAAGCCACAGAAACTGATGAGGTGGTCCTCTTTCCCAAAGCTCGCATTTCAAAGAAATTTAAATGGAACACTGATAAGTTTGATGGCAAAGGCGACTCAAGGGCACACTTGAAGGTCTTCATTAATATTTTCAGATCATGGGGATTTACTGAAGAACAAATGGGGCAAGCATTTTTTCTTACTCTTTCAGGCCCAACTCTTCGTTGGTTAACTCAGTTGGACCCTTCCCAGACTCAGAATTGGTCAATGATTATGAAAGCATTCACCATGCAGTACTCTTACAACACTGAACTAGATATAACTTGACGAGAGTTAGAAATTGTTCGACAAGCTTCAGGTGAGGGTTTCACGGAGTTTCTCTTAAGGTTTCGAGATAAGGCAGGTATGATGGCATCTCGACCTACTGAAAAATAGCCAGTTGAAATGATTCTAGATAACTTGGAAAATCCCTATTATGATGTGTTATACAGTCAGCACGTCGAGACATTCTCAGCATTGCTAGCAACACGGAGAAGAGTTGAAAATCGAATCTTTAGAGAAGTACAACACCAGAACAGTCCTTAGGGTTCCTCAGAGCAGAGTAAGAATATAAGATAAAGCCATAATATATAGGTGAACACTATAACTACCGCAAGCACCGATCAGCAGCCTATGGTGCATGCAGTAACTCTTAAGCCTACTCTAGTTGTTATTAAGCCAAGTCTTTCAGCTAAAAAAGGTTCAGTACAGAGGAGGCAATTCTCAAATTTGGGGTTGCCCTTATCTGTGTGTTATGAGAAATTGAAGTAAGAAGGCCTCTTGAATACGATGCCTGCCCATCCAATCAGTGATCCTCCACCTCCTTGGTACAAGGACAATGAATACTATTTTTTCCATAATCAAGAGGGTCATCTCACCAACCAGTGTATCACCCTGAAGCATGTAGTATAAGATTTGATTGAATCATGGCAAATTGAATTGGAATTGAAGAGCCAGCCAAATGTGACTACCAATCCCCTTCCGAATCACGGAACAATTGGAATGATACAAAGTGATTCCGATGAGAATGATCCTACTCAAAGGATTCAACCCTCACCAAAGAGAGGGCGTCTTACTGCCTGAGCTTACCGAGCTTTGCTCAAAGCCAAAAACTAAGAACCAAAAGAAGAAGAGAATCATAAGAAGAAGAGAATCGGAAGAGAATTGAAGAAATTCGTTCCTGGGAAGATGAAAGTTTCCCACCCCATAATTTTACACTTCCCCAGATAGGATCACCTTCATATCACCCAGCATTTATCATTCATCACATTCATATCAGCTACCATCACTTTCTCCATCACCTTCATATCACCCAGCATCATACCTCCCATCATCTTCCTATCACCCACATCCTCCATCACCTTCATATCACCCAGCATCATACCTCCCATCATCTTCCTATCACATACATCCTCCATCACCTTCATATCACCTAGCATCATAAGTCCATCATCTTCCTATCACCCACATCCTCCATCACTTTCATATCACCCAACATCGTACAGTCTATCATCTTCCTATCACCCACATCCTCTATCACCTTCATATCACCCAACATCGTACAGTCTATCATCTTCCTATCACCCACATCCTCCATCACCTTCATATCATCCAACACCAGACTATTGTGTCCCAACTCAGGAAGGATTACTATCACCAGTTATTGCCCCATTTCCCCCGTCTTTGCCTCCATTTCACCCGAACCTTGCTACCTGCCAATTCCATATAACCCTTATCCTTATCCACCACCGCCAGAATACTTTCCTATGAACGGATGGTTAGAAGAAGGGATCCAACATCAGTGTTCAGAGGCAGATTGGCCAAATGAAACTTCTTAGACTGATATATTAATAGATCCAGGTACTCCCACTCACTACTCTATTGGATCGGTGAATCTCATAGATAGGGAAGAAGAGTCCTAGATTGACCCTACAACTCTCATTATACCAGCAATAGATGAGGTCACACCAGACATGATCAGGGTAATGATGGCATTGGCTATTGGAGAAATGATCTTTGATAAAATACACCTAATCCATATAGGTGGAGAGAGTGATAGTGATACTGAAGAAATTTGTGAGACAGTGAATACTAGTGGGGAAGATGTGCCTGATGTGGATCCAACAGATATCCTTCTCCCAATTTTCCCTTCTAATGATGATTTAGAGGAAGAAGAAGACGGAGATGAGGATCGCTTAATCCATATAGGTGGAGAGAGTGGTAGTGATACTAAAGAAATTTGTGAAACAGTGAATGCTATTAGGGGAAATGGGCCCAATGTGGATCCAACAGATATCATTCACCCAATCTTCCCTCTGACAATGATTCAGAGGAGGAAGAAGATGGGGATGAGGATATAGAAGGTGATCAAGAATCAGGAAATGAAGATCTAGAAAAAGATCTTTTTGAAGAAGACGAAGATGAAGAAGAAGGTCAACAATCAGAAAATTAAGATCTAAAGGAAGATTTTGGTGAAGAAAGTGAAGATAATCAAGAGTCAGAAAATGCATATTTTGAAATTGAGTTTGAAGAGGAAAGTGAAGAAGAGAATCCCTCCTATGACAAGGTGCTCTGCTTATTGAACCAAATGTATGAAGATATGTTAGTAACTGAGAAAATGTTAAGGAAAGTGGCAGTCCGGCAAGAAACTGTCAAAGAAGTTTATGAATATCTTTAGGTTAATTTCGAGGATGAACCATTTGTGAAAGGGCTTATTCTGTATTTGAATAACGTTATTCAAATAGTTAAAGCTTAGGCTATTGACATTTTGAGTGTCCCTCCAAGTCCACTATTTGCATATGAAGAAGGGATTGAAGAACCTATGGTAGGCATGATTGGTGATATAAACAATGAGGATGAGAGTAAATACCCTTATAATATTCTCATCAAAAAGAGGCTTGAAGAATTCAAGAAAGTAATGGCCACTAGAAGTGGAAAAGACTACAAAGCCAAGGGGTTGATAGTGGAACAACCAACTATCACAGAGACAGGGCAGTGTAGCAAGCAGCCACAACCTGAGAATCAAGTCTTGAGCCAGTTGAAGAAGGTGCAGGCCAACGTCTCCATTTGAGGGTTGTTAATGGCATCTCCTGCCTATAGGGAAGCTGTAGTAAAGTCCCTCACCAGTGTGCAAGTACCCATAAAGATGGATCCATTGCGATTATCTCAGATTGTGGGAGCCACTAATGCTGTTTAGGCATTGATGTTCTTTGATATAGACTTACCTCTAGAAGGTATCAAGCATACCAGAGCTCTGTACATCACTGTGGAATGCAATATAAATACAGTGCCTCAGGTCCTTACTGATAATGGATTATATCTGAATGTTCAACCCTTGAGAGCTGCCACATTTATAGGCTTTAATCCAGAGCAATTCAAACCCTCAACTCAGATCATTAAGGCTTACGACAACACCAAAAGAAATGTTGTCAGAATTCTCACAACAATGGTGATAATAGGGTCAGCTGAGTTCTGTGTTGAGTTCCAAGTGATAGATATCCCAGCCTCCTTCAACGTATTTCTGGGTTGTCCGTGGCTTCATAAAGCAGGGACAGTGTCATCTACTCTACACCAGAAATTAAAATTTATCTATGATGAAAAGGTAATTACTATTTCTAGAGATCCTCGTTTAGTCAACACATTGGCTAACATTGAAGTTGAAAAAACTCAAGAACAAGAGGTGCGTCTGAGTGTCTTTGAACTAGAAAAAGTTTGTGCTTCTGTTGTTGAAAAGCCAATGAAGGAGAACGTTCTAATGTCCTATGAGGGCATGTGGAATACCACTATTGGTTGAACGATAAAGCAGATGCATTATTTTCCTGGAATGGGATTGGGAAAATACCAGTAAGGACCCACGAGGTTGCTTGAATTCCCTTATGCTACAGGAATGCGTGGTTTAGGGTTTTCTCAAAAGGAAGAACAAAAGATGTTAGAAGATATAAAGAGGGGCGGAGGTGGAGCAAGAGCCTATGGAGGGTTTGAGAATCAAAAGATGCTTGTAATGGCAAGAAAGGAATTCTCTTGCAAGAAAAGGGTTGCAAATTATCCTACCTTAGAGAGGTACTTTGTAAAGGCAACAGAAGGTTTTCCCAGTCATGAGGATCTTGACTTTCAACATAAGAAAGATGTAAAGAAAGTAGATTCTGAGTTTGAACTCATCCATCAAGATCAGACTGATTAGATCACCTATAAGTTGGAACGTCTACCATTTAAGGAGGAGTAAAGATAATGGTATCAGTGACATCTTTGAGATAGATATGATTGCCACAACTGAAAAAGAATCTACAGTTAACCCTGCATCCCTGATTCGATCATCACAAATTCTCAAGCCTCGTCTTACACTGAAAGAAGATTGGCAGCATAAATTAAGAGCTACTTGGCATCTCAATCTTCTAATCGAGATACGAGCTCACATCTGTTCTTGCCTACAGAAGATGTATCTGGAGGAGCTAAGAAAGGGGCAATATCACTCTTTTTGTGGGAGCAATTCATATGCTAGAAAGAGAAGAGCTAGAAGATGAATATCTACCTTTACTATGCTAGGAGCAACTGCAATGGTTATATCAGAGATGGAGGTCAACGGTGTGACCGTGGCAAGGGGATGGTCTCACATAAAGGGCTTGAGAAATTATATTTTCTGGAGTGAGGGTTGAGTAGCCTAGGTGAGGTGCATCCCTCAGGAAATTCGGGTTTACAAATCATGAGATTGATCAACTTGCTTTTACCACAAAAAGTGCCAAGAGTAGGCAGACTGAATCTGAACTCTTCTGCTAAGAGAAACTAGGGCATCTTCAACTTCATAAAGAAGGTGAAAGTAGTGGTGTCAACAAAACCCTTAAGGTAGATGTTATTGCCACTGAAGAGATAGAGGAGGGACCAATGCCATATCTACTAATTCATCCAGCCCGCAAACCACTGCTCAACTGGACCAGTGCAGGATATGACTTCAAGCTCACTAAGACTCAAGGTCCAATTAGTTCTAAAATCACCACACAGTACACTGAAGATTCCCTTTCTATTGACAAGTCTCCTTTTACTTGTAATTTTTCTGAATTTCCTTCTGTTAATGAAATCCTGCACTTTCAGTATGTTGAGTCTGTAGTCTTTCTAGCTATCAATGAAAGTTTTGATTTCGAGTATGATTTGTCTCTTTCTGATGATGATCTTAACAAAATAACTGATGAATATCTTGAATTGTTAAAACAATCTAAAGAAAAAAGAGCTAAACCTATGAGTGAGGACACTCAACTCATTAACTTAGGATCCGATCAATGCCTTAAAGAAATTAAAATTGGTGCAACCTTGAATGAAGAAGAAACCTCACAAATGGCCAGTCTGTTAAAAGAATTTGCATAGGTTTTTGCTTGGTCCTATGAAGACATGCCTGGCATTGACCCAAAAATAGTGCAGCATCGACTCCCTACGTATCCAGATGTGAGGCCTATCAAACAAAAGGCTAGAAGAATGCAGCCTAAATGGAGTGAAAATATTAGAGAAGAAGAAATTAAGCAATGGAATAAAGGATTTTTGCAAGTTATAAAGTACCCCTGTTGGTTGGCCAATATTGTTCTGGTTCCAAAGAAAGATGAAAAAGTCAGAATGTGTGTGGATTTCAAATATTTGAATAAAGTCAGTCCTAAAGATGACTTTCCTTTGCCTCATATTGATGTATTGGTTGATAGTACGACAAGACATGCCTTGTTGTCATTCATGGATGGGTTTTCAAGATACAACCAGATCAGTATGCATCCTAAACATATGGAAAAGACTGCTTTCACCACCCGTTAGGGGACCTATTGCTATAAGGTAATGACATTTGGTCTAAAGAATGCTGGAGCCACATATCAAAGGGCCGCTACCACTATTTTGCATGATATGATTCACAAGGAAATGGAAGTCTACATCGATGATATGATTGTCAAGCCTATCGACAGACAAGGGCATATCCCAGCAGGAAGTTTTTTTAAAGAATTAAGAAATTTCAATTACGATTGAATCCTAAGAAGTGTGTTCGACGCGAAGGCAGGAAAGTTATTAGGCTTTTTTGTAAGTGAAAGAGGTATAGAAGTGGACCCTATCAAGATTAAAGCAATTAGGGACATGCCTGCACCTCAGACTAAGAAGGAAATATAAGGATTCCTTGGTCACATCCAATACATCAGCCGTTTCATATCCCAATTGACCACTATCTGTGAACTAGTGTTCAAGTTATTGAAGAAAGATCAGCCCACACGGTGGAATTTCCAATGTCAAGAAGCCTTTGACAAAGTCAAGGAATACTTGTTAAATCCACCGGTTCTTATGCCACTAATAAAGGGGAAGCCACTTCTGTTATATCTTTCAGTAGGACAGTTCTCGATGAGGTCCATGTTAGCTCAGACAGATAAGGTAAAAGGAGTAGAACATGCTATCTACTATTTGAGCAAGAAATTCTTGGAGTATGAAATTCGGTATACATCATTAGAAAAGACTTGCACAGCTCTTATTTGGGCGACAAGAAGGTTGCAACACTATATGGTGGCATATCCAATTCGCTTGATTTCTAGAATAGATCCTATCAAGTATTTATTTGAAAAGCCTGCACTCACTAGTAGAATGGCAAGGTGGTTGCTATTACTCTTAGAATTTGACATTACATATGTCAATCAAAAGTCTATCAAAGGCAGAGTAATAGCGGATCACTTATCTGCACATCCCACAAAAGATGGAAGATCATTAGATGATGCTTTTCCAGATGAGGAAATCATGGTAGTTAAAGAAGGAAACTCTGTTAACACATGGTAATTATATTTGGATGGAGCAGCTAGTCAAAGAGGGTATAGGGCAGGAGTGTTATTAATAACACCCGATGAGCTATTTTTGCCTTCATCTTTTCGACTTGATTTTCCATGCACCAATAATATTGCTGAATATAAAGCATGTGCAATTGGGGTAAAAAGGATCCAAGTGTTTGGTGACTCATCAAGGGAAATGGAAGACCAGAAATGAGAAATTAAAGCCTTATCAAGAATATCTGGAGAAGATCTCTAAACACTTTGAAGAAATCTCTTTCGAATACTTCTAGAGAGATAGCAACCGATTCGCCGATGCTCTTGCAACATTAGCATCAATGGTTGAGTGTAGTACTATGGCCCAAGTAAGACCTTTTCTGGTTGAAAGAAAGGTAAAGCCCATCTATTACGGCTCAGTGAATGCCTTGACAGCAGATGGAAGATCTTAATTTGCTCCTATTGTGGACTTCATTAGGGAAGGGAAATATCTTATAGAAGCAACATCAGGGGAAAATAAGTTTCTCAGAAAATATGCCACCCAATTCACATTACAAGACGATTTGCTATACAAAAGATCGTTCAATGGAATTCATCTATTGTGTGTAGATGAAGAATAGGCGCAAACTATAATAAAAGAAATATATCAAGGTATCTATGGGCCTCATATGAATGCAAGAATGCTAGCTAAGAAAATCCTAAAATTAGGATATTATTGGTGCACAATGGAGGCAGACTATGTAGATTTTGTTCGAAAGTGCCACAAATTTCAGATATTTGACAATATCATACATATTCTGCCAACGGAATTGCATTCGCTCAGTTCCCCTTGGCCATTCTTTAAATGGGGTATTGATGTTATAGGAAAAATTACTCCCAAAGCATCAAATAGTCATGAATTTATATTGGTAGCAATTGACTATTTCACCAAATGGGTGGAAGCAGAGTCATATTTAGTCCTCACTGCTGCAAAGGTGGCCAAGTCTATTAAAGAGAACATCATTTGTCGACATAGGATCTCGCAACAACTGATATCTGACCAGGGCACTCATTTTTTAGGACAAGTCTATAAATTTTGCACTAAGTTTGGGATCAGACGGCATAAATCCACTTATCGTCCACAAACAAATGGGGCAGTGGAAGCAACTAATAAGAATATGAAGGTAATTCTCCAGAAGATGGTAGATACACATAGAGATTAGGATGATCACTTACCGTATGCACTATGGGCATATAGGACGTCGATTCGAACTTTTACAGGGGCAACTCTGTATTCCCTTGTATACAGAATGGAATTTGTGTTTCCAACTGAGGTACAAGTCCCCTCTCTTCGAGTCCTCATAGAGAGCAAGCTACCAGAAGGAGAATGGGTACAAACTAAATATGATGAACTTAATCTGTTGGATGAAAAAAGAATGAAAGCTATGGACAATTTAAAAAAGTATTAGTTGAGAATGGCAAGAGCATTCAATAAAAGTGTTCATCCTCACAACATTGAAGTTGGAGATTTGGTTCTCAGAGAACAAAGAGCACCTACACAAGATCTTCGGGGAAAATTTCGACCAAATTGGAGTGGTCCATTCACAGTAAAGAAAGTCTTGTCAGGAAAAGCTGTACTACTCATGGATTTGGATGGAGATGAATTGTTAGGTTTGGTTAATATGGATCAACTGAAAAATATTATGTTTAAATTCAGGGTAACCAGTTGAACTATGTTTGACCTGATTCCTCACAAGGGACACGCAGGCAACTCGGCATGTTCAAGTGCGGTCTCATCTGTACCAAACTCTTAAAAAAAATTTTAGGCATTAATTAAAAAAAAAAAAGATCTGGAGTTATGTCTCGAGTGTCCAAGAAAGAAAGCAATGCTTTAAGATCATCATCTCGCCACTTGGCATCTTAATTACTAGATAATTTGTTTTCCCTAGTAATTCATTTCTCCATCATCAATGGTCTACAAAAATCACCACTTGGCATTATCAATCACAAATCAGATCATTCCCCAGTTGTGGTTCTTTTTGTTCCCCTCCAACTATAATATCTTATCTTCAGTGTACAAGTTGAACTTATGATGAAGAGCTTGTTGGTCCATAAAATATTTTTCTTTCTATCAGAAGTATCTTCTCATAGAACAAAAATATTTGTGAGTTGTTGCCATGTCTTGTATATGTTTATTTCACTTTTTGATCAAGTTATTCGCTTGTATCATCCAGGAACAAATCAATTATGACTTTTCCCCATGTAAATACTCTGGATGAGACTTTATGCAGGTGGGCTGTGAACATGAATATGGATGATTCTAGGCTGTTGGAAGACACAAATCTTCTGGTTCTTAGCCAGATTCACTGCATGGAATTATGCCATAATTTGTTGGAAGAAGTTCCCAAGCATTGGGATTGTAACCTGCACGTGTTCAAATTTGGGTTAGTAGAAATTTATCCAACTCTGGAAGAATTCAGAGCCTGCTTGCTCTCTCCACCCAAAGGGAAATTTCTCCATCCTACTCTGCAAGAAGAGTACACTCAAGATATCTAAGAGTTTTTTGGATGGAACAGAAAGGAAATGAAGAAGTTCATGATTTTCCTGAAAATAGACATCTTTGAAGTAGCCAAAGCTTTTTCTCGATACAGACATTTGGAGGGAATGGATCAATGGTGCAGAGTTAATGTCTGTCTATTCTGTATGATAGCACGATACTTGTTGCGTTATCCGAGATGTGGAGCTGTTCCTACCATCATCAAAATAGTGTTACAACTTTGAGAAGGTTGCGACATTATTCCTGCAATCCTGACTAAAACACTTAAAGGGCTAGACCAGATGGTCATTTATGGAAAATTTGGTACAAATCACTACATGGTGTGTCTTACGGCTTTCCAACTTTGGTTGATTAAGAAGCTACAACAATTAAGGCCTTTCAAACATAATAAGCTGACAGCCATCCAGTACCAGACAAGGAGGGAAATTCCAGAATTCCACTTAATTGCTAGTTGGTAGGAGTACCTTCAAGAGAAAACTAAAGATATTATTAGATGGACTTGTCAATGGTCGCTAATTAAGAATCCTATTATGAATACCCCAGGGTCCTATTATGAATACCCCAGGTTGCAATTATGTCAAACTGATGGGTTTGACTCACACGTCCTTTTATCTACCTATTCATCTGTAGTGGCAATATCAGTTACCTCAAATAGATCCAGGAGAAGTGAACTTTTATCCCCCAGAGAAGCTATCCACCGGTGTCATAAATCTGCTAGCAAATTTGTGGCAAAGGCAGCTGGTGTAAGGTTTTTTTTTTTTTTTTTTCAGAAGAAAGAGTTCCAAACGTTTAAAGAAAATTGAAGATCTGTTTTTTTTTTTTGTTTATTGTACTCCCTTGTAACCGTTTTTCGTTTCTTGTAAACCTAAGTTTAGAGTTGAAATAAATTTAGCCTTCTCTATCTACCTTCACATGAGTAGTAAAAAAAAAAATGGAAAAGGGAATCGTGCATAGCCTAAACAGAGGAAATAACATTGCTATAACAAAACACCATGATACATACTAACTTATTGCATAATACATACTAGTGCATAGCCTAAACAGAGGAAATAACATTGTTGTAACAAAAGACCATCATCCATTGCATCCTTACGTGATACATACTAACATATGTACAAACATTATATGTATATAAAAAAAAAATAACATTGCTGTAACAAAACACCATCATCTATTGTATCCTTGCATGATACATACTAACATATGTACAAACATTATATGTATATATATATATATATATAATCCTTTATTGAGTTCTTGATTGTCTTTCTAAATGCTTAGATAAAGCCCTTATATTTTCAACCCCCATGTCAAAATTTAGATCCACACCTAAACCATCCATACCAACTTCATTAGTAGATGAAGGAGTACAAGCAGCATCAGTGCTTACTCTACTGTTCTTCCAAAAGGATCACTTTCCTTTGAAGATTGGTGATCTCAGTTTTTGATCTCGGAAAGTTATAGATAAATTGGTATATGCATCGCTAAGATTGCTGACAGTCCTACGGATCAATGCATAGTGCTCCGAATCTAGCTGTTCAATATATATATATAAGAGGATGGAAAAAGGGGCATGCGTAATCAAAGGCAATCGGAAGACCCAGTTCCTGTTCAAGAGTCCTTGGGGCCTGCAAATGAATCGGATAAGAAAAGCGCGCATCCATGACATCATTTCCAGAAAAAGCAAAGATGAATTTCTTGGAATCCCTATGATGATGGCTTGAACAAGTAGAAGGTGTACTCGAAGAGGCGTGTGAAGGCAAGACACTAGGAGGAATGCTGGGGGTGGAAGCCTCACTGCTAGAAGTCGTAGGACGAATAGGATACTGTTGAAGATTTGTGAAGTCAATAAAAAAAAAAGGATTTTGTGAAGTACAAAATATAAAAAATCTTCTTACCAAAGGCCCTCGAAGGGTAAGGGGAACACGAACGGTTTCTCTCAAAATATATGTAAGACTGCATGTTTCACAAATCAAGGTAAAAAAAAAAGGGGGGGGTAATACGTGTAAGACTACATGTTTCACAAAATAAAAAATAAAAAATAAAATTAATGCATGAGTAAGTATAAGAATGACATTTCTCCAACAAATACCATAAGTATAACTTCAGTAAAAACATCATTTGCCATTATTAGAATAATATTTTCACAACAGCGCTAGAAAGTGTAGATTCCAATATCAAAATATCATTACAATAAAGAAGTTTTTCCAATGGTGCCATAAGTGTAACTTCAGTGTTTAAGTGACGCGAAAAGAGCGTCATTTTTACAAACAGTGCCAGAAAGTGCCAATTGCATTGTAAAGATGATATAATAAGAATGTCATCTCCATGACAGTGCTAGAAAGTACCAATTCCTTGACCAAGATGCCATTATAAGAATGATGTTTCAGTGCCAAGATGCATATAAAAATTCTTTTTCCATAGTAGCGCTAGAAAGTGCCGATGATATTGACCGGATGATATATAATAAGAATATCATCTCCATAACAGTGCCAGAAAGTGCCAATTTCATCCTCGTTTCCATAATAATATTGGAAAATATTAATCTTAATGCCAATTTTCATGTTAAGATATCAGTAAGATCGGAATTATCAAGAAATGTTACAAAGAGGTCAATCTGATCAGAAGGGCTGAGGTACATTATAAGAACAATATCCTTATAATTTCTCCAGTGAGTTGTTTCTCAGGTATATATTCCCTTCCTCATTAGAAAATGATTGCACTTTGAGATAATTCCCTCATACTTGCATTCTTGGCCAAGTCCAGAACATTTCATGTATAATCCAATTCTAGTGGTATGACATACCAATACTAGTCAATTGGATATACTATCATATTAATTTCTTGTTTTCATCGAATTTTACCATTAATCTAATCACTCGCCTTTTTCATTGCACCTCTGCTACTCCTGAGCAGGATATCAACAGTACGTGCTCTAGGATGACAAAATTTTGTTGCTCTTTTCTTTGCCCTTCGACTGTTGCACAATCTCGGCCAAAGAGGGCCATTCTATAGTCACCAAATTTTGTCTCCCCTCAGCAATGATGAATTACCGGTAATGAGGAGACATATTTTCTCTTTTGGAAAGAAGTTGAATTTTCGGCAAAAGTCCAGATGACCCCAGAACTTGTGATCGGTCAAACCTGATATTTTTAATGATGCAGAGAGGGTAATCAAAAGTGGTCATTAATACATTTTGCTAGAAGACGACAACGAGCCTAGAAGGTGCTCGATTCCTATATCATTGGAAAGTATTCAGAAATATGGTCTCATTGATGTCTTGTATGAAAAAACGGATGCCTAGGTGTGCCGTAATGCCTACTTGAACTTTGAATCAATTAAACCAGAATAAACCAAACCCTAAACCAGACCAATCCTGAACCATACCAAACCAAACCTTGAACCAGACCAAACCCTAAACCAAACCAAACCAAAACCAAAACCAGACCAAACCCTGAACTAAACCAAACCCTAAAGACTAAACCCTAAACAAGACCAAACCCTAAACCAGACCAAACCCTGAACCAAACCAAACCCTAAACCAAAACTCTAAACCCTAGTCCAAACCAAAACCCTAAACCCTAATCCAAACCAAAACCCTAAACCCTAATCTAAACCAAACCCTAAAACCTAATATAAACCAAACCCTAAACCCTAACTTAAACCAAACACTAAACCCTAATGTAAACCAAACCCTAAACCCTAATCTAAACCAAACCCTAAACCCTAATCTAAACCAAACCCTAAACCCTAACTTGAACCAAATCTTAAACCCTAATCTAAACCAAATCCTAAACCCTAATCTAAACCAAATCCTAAACCCTAATCTAAACCAAAACCTAAACCCTAACTTAAACCAAACCCTAAACCCGACCAAAACCCTAACCTAACCCTAAACCCGAACCCAAAACTAAATCAAACCTTAAACTTAAATCAAACCTTAAACTTAAATTAAACCTTAAACTTAAACCAAACATTAAACTTAAACCAAACCTTAAAATTAAACCAAACCCAAAACTTAAACCGGACCATACCAATCCCTGTCCAAAACTTACCGACCTATCCATGACTATTTACGTGATAAGATCTCCACCAACGCCTACTGCTGCCCAGGCTAGGAGTAGCCGCCCAGTCTATGGGAGTGTCTGGAGGCGTAAACAAGGTGCCACGGGACTTTCAGAGTATAACAAGGTGACAAGTGCCTTGTTACCTACACAAACGGGGTGACACAAGGGGGGGTCCATGTAAGGACTTACACAATCCACGTAAGGCCTTACACTGATTGTGTAAGGATTTACAAATCCGTGTAAGCCCTTACACGGATTTGTGGGAGACTTACACGAATTTGGCCCCCCTTACATGGCCTCAGTCTTTTTTTACACCCCTACCCCTCCTCCTCTCCTATAAATAGTGACCCTTGGGTCACTGTAAAGACTCGGGCAAAAAAAAAAAAAAAAAAACAGAGAGAAAAATTCCTGAGAAAAATCCCTAAAGAAAACATTGCAAAAAGAGAGAGAGAGAGAAAAAAGAAAAAGAGTGTAAGAATCCTGAGCCTAGCTACTAAGTTAACTAAAGTTGACGAAGTCCTGTCTCATTTCTGGAAGCCAAGTAGTCCATATCAGGTTAGTACTGAACTCTTGTTAAAGTTCTTTTATTTTCAATTCAACACTTTTATTAAGGCGTGGAAGCTCTGCCCAAAATTCCCGAGCTGATTCCAATCCTAGAAATACAGTGCGGAAGCTTTGCCCAAAATTCTCGAGTTGATTCTGACCCTAGGAATACGACATGGAAGCCCTGCCCAAATTTTTAGAGCTGATTCCAACCCTAGGAATGCGGCACAAAAGCCTTGTCCAAATTTCCAGAGTTGATTCTGATTCTAGTATGGAAGCCCTATTCAGATTCCCGGAAACTAGAATCCGTAGTCACACTCTAGCAAAGAAGCCCTGTCAACTTTCTTACCTAGGTGTCGGAAGTTTTTAATTTCCCCAAGAAAGAGAGAAGAAAGTTGAATCGTTGCCCCTGAGTCGAGGAAAATTATCGAAAAATTCATTATTTTCATTGGTCATTATCATGTAGATAATATATTGTAATTTCATTTGCCTCATTTATGTATATATTGTTTTATGTGTTTATCGCATAAAATAATGATTTACTATTATAGTTTCATGTATTAATTTTTGTATATGTTCATTAAATGTAATTCGTTTAATCATTTCATGCGATACCGCATGTGTTCCTCACATGAAATAACGATTATGATTTTCCTGTTATAGAGCATTGCACATGTATGTAGATAAGATAATTGCATTTCTCATTATTTTATGTAAAATTTATTATTTCATGTAGAATTCCTTCAAGCAAGTTTATGTATATATGTTTGCGTTATTTCATGTAATAGGACTTTTGTGCTAGCTTAGACTGTTAAAATTCTCGGGGAAGAATATTCGAAATTCAAGCTTCTGGTAGAAAGACTGGAAATTTCGGGTGAGGTGGGTACCTAACACCTTCCCACACTTGTAACCTGACACGGACCCCTTTCTCTGGAATAAACCAAAGTATGAAATCAAATTTGGGGGTTCCTTCCTTTCACAGAAATCCAACCCCCAATTCAAGCTCGATCTCTCGATCGAAATTGAGCTCCACCTTAGGGTTCTAGGCCCTGAATCCTAGATGGCGACTCCAAATATTATGCTTCCCCCCATCCCCGCAATAGTCGCCAGACATGTTTTGGAGACCATTCAATCCATTCACCCCCTGCGAGGCAGACCAAAGGTGAGAAGGAAGGATAAAGTGGAAAAAGAGAGAAAGAAAAAAGGTATTTTCCCTTACAAATGCGCCAACAACCCAATGCACATTGGACCTTGGGCATGGCCCCCAAGGTCCACCCAGCCATACGATATGTGCTAGGGCGATGAGCGCGTTGGAGAAGATCCTGGTGCTGGACACCATCCGAATCCATCGGTCAAGACAACCTCGATCCTTTTGAGTATGTCTAATTCTAAAAGACTTATCCTAAAGATCACCCCCTCTCCATCCCCCAATTTTTTATGGAGAGGCTGTTTTCTTCTTCAAAACCATGATCACCAATTTGTAATAAGAAAACCTTACCATTGCACCGAAGCCCATCATTTAAAATTGTTTGATAGACTAGCTACCAAAATTGTTACTAGTTAACAAGAGGGGCAGCTGAATATGCAGCGAAATCAGTTCCCTTTGGTAAATTTGTCTACCAAAATTGGTGACGTTCTCATTTTTATAACCTACCAAGGAAAGACAATTCCCTTGGATTTTTCAATTAAGTGTTATAATGGATCATAATCATCACTGTTTGATTCATCAGAAACCAGATCGCTGATTCTGGTTGAATCAGATTGGAATCGACTGGATCTAATTTTTTTTTTAAAAAATGACCCATTTTTTAAGGCTCAAGCCTGTTGAATCAGAATCTATGTTGAAGTAATTGATTCTCATAGACTAGGCATGGTCCCATTTATAACTGTTCAGGCGGATATTGGTCTTTAATTGGGCTAAACATGCCTTAAACAGCCTAATGAGACACTTACCTCTAAACATGCTCTAATCAGGTTATAAACAGGCTTTAAACGTGTCGAGTGGAGTAAATTATAGCAGGACTCTAAACAGGCTTTGAACATGTTGTACTGAGTGCAGTTATTAATCGGTTGATCCTAGTCGGTGCTTATTGGGTTGCACCCTTGCATCGGAAACAACCATATATTAGTTAGGCTGGGCTTGAGCTTAAAACGTTTAATAAACAAGCACTTAGCCCTGATCTTGCTAGGGACTACAAAATCAGAATCAGGCAATGGGCTAAGGGGATGCCGATCTCGTTTCTGGTTGATCCATAATGGTGTCAAGTAGATCGTCAATTCAGTCTAGGTCGATTGATCGAACCAATTCCTTAGCAAACTTGATGGACACCTGGCCAACATGCAAAAGCATGGTATGGACACGTGTCACCATCTTGTGGATTAATAAAAAAGTGGGGATCGAAGCTAGTGGGAGGAGAAGAAGAGGAGGAAGGAGAGGGAGTGTTGCAATGGAGGGGGAGGGGCAAGGCTGCAGGGGGTGAATCTCTTGTTGCTTTGGGACAACAGGCACTCATATTTGTCACCGGTGATCCTTGTTAAACACAGACACTAGTAGCCTTGGTTGAGGTTGGGTGGCAATAGATCATTGAGGCGGGGCAAGGGGGCCCAGTTGGAGGAGGAGAAGAAAAATAAGAGGGGGGGAGAGAGGGAGAGAGGGAGAGAGAGAGAGAGAGTTGCAACATGACACCGAGAGTATGCTGGATATGGTTATGAGGAAGGCATCCCAGTAAGAGCCTAAACTAACCGGGAGATCTCCCTCAATGATCTCCATGGTATGCTGATCAACTCTGTGTAGGCGGCACACTTGAGTGGGGTAGGCTGGGTTGATAAACCTGGTGGTTGAGCCATGAAGACTTCCTCGTCGAATAGGCCATAAAGGGAGTTATGGACGTGGAGTTGGCAAAGACACCTCCCTATGGAAATGACCAATGTGAGTACAACCCAGATTGTGGTGGGTTTTATCACAGGACTATACATCTCACTGCAGTCAATGGCCTTAGTTTGTTTGAATCCCTTGGCCAGTAGACGAGCTTTTTTGTAACAATCAATTGAGCCATTGGATTTCCGTTTGAGACAAAACACCCACTTACATCCTACAATATCTTTTGAAGGGGTAAGGGATCAAGGGACCTTGTGTTGTTTTGTAGAGAGAAATTATACTCATCCAATGGGGGTCTTTGTTGGCATGAGTGAAAAATGTGGGTTTAGATTTAACATGGGCTGACACAACCGTAGGGTGGTGAGTGAAAGCGTAAGTCACATGATCCGGAAATGTCCTTGGTTTCCTCGTATTGTTCGAGGTTCAAGTCACCATGGGGTGTGTCGTAGGAGGGGGTGGGGGATCATGAGAGGAAGGGGAGTCCACGAGGAGAGGGGTGGTCGCAATAGGACCCAAAAGAGGGGAGGGGGTTGGGGATGATCTCGGGGAGGGTACATCTATATTTTTCTATTTTTTTGAAGGGCGGGGCGAGTTGGTATAGTTGGGGGGTGGGGCTAGTTGATAGAGCCAATGAGTGTAAGAACAAGAGGAATGGTGCTCTGAGGCACAGTGGGAGGGAAAATAATCCTCTGTTTTTTTCATTCCTGTTTTTTCTTGTTTTGCTACCTGCAAAACGCGACACGTGGACAACTTTAAGATCAATGCACTGGATGTAATAATCCTCATCCAACTTTGACCATTGGATCCTCTGTTATTCACGTGTCGTGTTCTATAGGTAGCAAAACAAAGAAAAACAGAATGAAAAAAATAGAGGATTTTGATCCCAGTGGGTGGGAGTAGGGGGTATTGGAGATGTTGAAAAAGAAAATTTAGCCTCGTTAAGCAAAACGTGACAGGAGATGTAGACTTCACCAGTGGTGGTGTCAGGGCATTTGTACCCCTTGTGATTTGAGTTGTAGCCAATGAAAACATAGCGCTTGAAACATTGCTAAAGTCTGTTGGAATTGTACAATTGAAGCAGAGGATACCAGGCACACCCATAGACCTTGAGAATAGAGTAGTCAGGGGCAGTCTTGAAGAGAAGCCTCAAAGGTAAGGTACGATGAGTTGGCACCCTTTTAATTAGAAAACAATAATGGAAAAAGCATCAACCCAATAAATGTGAAAAACCAAAACATTGTATAACATGGTGAGACCAATTTCAAAGATGTGATGGTGTTTCCTTTCAGCTCGACTGTTCTATTCAGAAGTGTGAGGACATGAAACACGATGGAGAACACTACCATATGTCAGAAAAGTGCACACACTACGGTATTCATCACCACCCTGGTTGGATTCTATTGCTTTTATGGAACGTTCAAAATATCATTCAACCTACAGTTAGAAAAATTTTTAAATGGAAAAAAAAAAAAAAAAGATTTATGTGACATGGGAAAAAGCCATGTATGCCGACTAAAAATATCAATAAAACTAACATGAGAATGATTTCCATTAGATAAAGTGATCGGGGAAGGAGCTAATACATCTAAATAAATAAGGTCTAAGGCACTTAGGGATTGGAAAACAAAAGAATGAAATGGACATTTGTGAGATTTTCCAAATGGGTAGTTCAAACAAAAAGAGACTTTATTATTTCCTTGGACTGATAGGTGGATGGTGGAGATGACTTTGCGAATTATTTTAGGAGACTGCCTTGAATGTTGATGCCAAACATCAATCAAAGCATGGTCACCACTGAAAACACAAGGAGGAGAAGGACCAGTAGGAAGACTATAAAGACCATAATCAAGCATTCTTTTGAGAAGGACCTTTCTCGAAGATTGACCCTTAACAATACAAAAGGAAGGGTAAAATTCAAAAATAACATCGTCATCATTACTAAACTTAGAAACACTGAGTAAATTCTTGGTAATAGAAGATAAATAGAGAATATTATGCAAATGAAGAGAACAATAGGGTTTAGATAATTCAAAGTGCCAAATCCGACTCCTCCATGTTCCTTAGTTCCTTATATCGCCATGCCACTCTCTTCGTTGTTGAAGTTGATGATATTATCATCACAAAGAGCGATACCGGTACTACTAGTCAACTCATCTCTGCTTTCCGTATGAGTTTTAGGTTACGGGATCTAGGCTCCCTTCATTACTTCCTCGGGATTGAAGCATCATTTATCCCTAAGTGATTGATTATTCATTTCCCAACACAAGTACATTCAAGATTTACTTCTTGGCACCAAGATGGATGGTGCCAAATGGTTCTCCACACTTGCTGCCCCTGGTGTAAAGTTATCTCAATTCACTGGTGATAACCTTTCGGATGTTACACTGTATCACAATGTCTTTGCCGCTCTACAATATACCACCATCACTCGAGCAGACATTGCTTACTCCGTCAAAATGTCTACCAGTTTATATATGCACTCTCCATTGAAGACCATTGATCGGCTGTCAAAACAGATTTTGCGATACATACACACCATTCACTTTGGTGTCTAGCTCCGCTGCTCACCCGATCTTACCTTGGCTGCCTTTTCCGATGATGATTTGGCAGGGTATCATGGTGATCGTTACTCCACTAGTGTCTTTTGCATATTTCTTAGTCCAAACGTCATACATGGAGCTCCAAGAAACAAAGTACCATCGCCACATCCAGCATAGATGACTATCCTCTTCCACGACTGAGCTTACTTTGCTATGTCATCTACTTCATGAACTTCACATTCCTCTATCCACTTAGCTAGTGCTTTGGTGTGACAATTTTGGTTCAACTTACCTCACTGACAATCTCAAGTTTCACTCTCGTACAAAGCACATCCAAGTTGACTTTTACTTGTTCAAGAAAAGGTTGCCAATAAGGAATCACAAGTTCGGTTCCTCTCTATCGTCAATCAATTGGTATATATTTTGACAAAGCCACTGGCCACGCAACGGTTTGCCACCCTACGGTCCAAACACGCTCACTATGTTTCCTTCACCACTATGTTTGCGGGGCGTGATAAGGCTAACGATGGCTGATCGAGTCTCTTGGAGTTAGTTCCATTGTTAGCACACCACCTCTTATCTCAAAACACATAAAAGACCAAGTCTGTATAGAGTCTTATACATCTGTAAACTCTTGTAAACATATCTATCACTTGAGATCAATCTCTTTGTTATCAAAATACTTATAAGGAAGAAAGAATGCTACCCCATAGCATGTATCTACGCCAACATACAATAGGTGCGAAAAAACCGTGCTACCTGCACTGAAGATGCTCATGCATGCCCTCTCATTGGTCACGGCTGATGTGTACGTGCACTATTGGGTAGCGTTCTCTCGACTACTTATAAATAGAACACAAAATTGATCATTAAGCAAGTGACAAAAACATTTCAAACTCAATCTTGCGCTAAGTCCATGCTCAGCAGGAGATCAAATTCAAGCCTTTGGAGTTGCTTAATCACTTGCTGGAGGCTCGAAAAGAGTCGTGTTTATCATCCGAATTGCAGTGAGGGTGGTTGCAGGGGGGAGAGAGGGAGTACGGACAGACAAAGTTCCTTTCCAGGGTTTAAACAGAATACTAGGTCCAACATATTAACTTTATATTGTACCCTAGATAATGTATTTGATGCAGAAGGATTGGCATGGCCCAATCTTTTAGGTGTTATATCTCAACTTGGCTTCGTCCTGATTTCGAGCTATCATGTTATTGTTGCTGCAATTGGCCCTTCTAGGGTGGCCGATGCCTTGGTCCATGGTGACATTGTTGGCTCCGCTGGCGAGCTTTCTCCTTCGTGAGCGAGACATCCAGTTTTGTGTTTTTTGCATTATGATAGTAAAGACAATATCTTACTCGAAAAAAGGACAAGGACAAGGACGGGATGGGGACGGGACGGGGGACAGAGAACCTGTTTGCCTGGCATAGGAAACACTAGACCAACTGGTCAATGAGAAGACGCACGGGACGTATTGAGCACAAGTCAAGAGGGCAGCGTGGCCTTTTTGCACTTGCATAGTTTGGGCATTTTCTGCGTTAAATTGACGGGGGCCAAAGAAAAGATAAAAACAATATCCCATGGTTTCAGACAGCTGGGGCTGCATCCGATTAATCTCTATTTGTTGGGTCCAAAGTTTCCTTTTTTTTTTTTTTTTTTTTTCTTGATGAAGAGTTGGGAGTTTCAATAAAATTGAACAAGTTCATAAAGTGGCAGTGAGGGGAGAGGAAAATCTGAGGAGAATACTGTATAATCCAGCTAAATTCATTTTCGTTGGGTTACTGGAGCTCGCTGTGATTGCGATTAAACTAAAATGTAATGAGAAGGAGACCAATCCTGGGGGTTTAAAAGTGACTTTATTCATTAACTACGTATAAAAGTCTTGGTAGGAAAAGAACATATGTCCTGAATCCATAGATAGAAACCATACACGTCACCGATAGTGTCCTTTTTTCCAGGAGTCAGCCAAGTCTGATTTTGTATATCTTATGAAAAGGGAAATGCAAAATTTGTGTTGGAGGTGCAGCTTGTCTTCCTTATAACCAGACTCGATCAGATTAAAAATGATATATATATATATATATATATATAGAGAGAGAGAGAGAGAGAGAGAGAGAGAGAGAGAGAGATGATTGCTTGCTTAGGCTAGTCAAGAACCCTGTAGGTGTAAACTGTAGTGAACGGATCAATTTCACGTACAAAAATGTTCTCGTACATCCCTGGTCCATGGATTTAGAATCTATTTAATGAAGAGAGAGAAAATTGATTCTAAATCTATGGACCAAGGTCATTCTCGTACGTGAACCTGATCTGCTCTTGAAACTGTAAAGGCCTGGGACAATGATGAAAGTGCGGTTCAAGCTTTAGCCTGTGTGGATCGTCTTGGAAAAATTTATTGGAGGAAATCCGAGTTAAAAGTTTTTGGATGAGAGTGACTATTCTAATCTCCTACCAAAAAAATAAAAAGAGTGATTATTCTAATCAATATATTAGTGGAAAAAAACATCAAAGGGTGTGGTGAATCATTTCTCTACGGCTCCGTTTGGTTGCAATGAAAATTTAAAGGGAATGGAAGTGAATTTTTCATGCTTTAAAATGAAATGTTTACAATCATTACTCCATATGATTGTATAAACTACTTAATTTTTTTAATCATATTTAGTAATGATATATTTTACATATTATAGCAAAGAATTTTGGATGCAAAGTAAAGTGAAATTTTATAACAAAAATGGAATGATTTGAAGTTAATGTTAAAAGTCACATGGGTAATGATTACATATATTTCTTTTTTAAGTAAGAAATTTTCACTTTCCTTCCCCTTAATTCCCCTTACAACCAAACATAGCCTACAGTTAAAAGTTTTGATCAACATTGACTCGGTTGATTTGTTAGCTGGAGAAGTGCGATCTGCTTCTGAGGGCGAACCTCAGCGCAATGGTAAGGTTGCTCCATTGTAGCCTAGTGATCATGGATTTGAATCGGGAAAGACTGCATACATTATGACCCACCCCCCACCCACCCCTAAGATCTCATAGTGGTGGGAGCCTCGTGCACTAGTTTGCCTTCATTAGAGGTACTCTACTTCCAGGGTAAATTGTAGTTGCTAATTATGTAACAATCATAGGCCAAGGGACCCTTCACAACTCAAGGTACCTGTCTACAAGGGCAAACAAGGTATTTCACCCCTTTGACTACATCCGCCCTATAAAGGGAAAATGAGGTAATCTCTCACTCTCTCTCCGCTACTCCAATAATTGATCTGGTTGTATCTGAAACTGACTTGGGTATCGGAGCACCTTCCTCCGGCCTCCTCCGGCCCCCTATTTTGCAGGTTTCTCTCCCGGGGTTGATTGTCGGATTTCTGCATCAACACATGGTAATGTTCTACAATGGGAGTGAGTAGAGGGATTCAATACAGCTGTGAAGATCAGAAGCAAAGGCGACTCAATTAAGAAGTAGAATCGAAGTTGTCCAGGAACTTAATCTTAACAGCTATCAAAGCATCCATCTGCTTATTCAACTGGCAGAACTTGTTTATATCATCCCCGCCTTTTGGGTGTTACTAGATAAGAATAATTTAAGACCAGTATTTACTCCTAAAACCACCATGAATACCATTCCCCGTGCAAACTGGGGTAGACCTGATCTCTTATAATCACAAAATATCAAACACTTCCGAAAGAGAACAGAGAGAATGGCTGTAAAGACCCTTGGAATCTCCTTGCTCAAAAGTATCAACACACTGTTACCAAAAGTATCAACACTTCTCTTATTATAATACAATATCCCCCCTCCCCCCTTCTCCCCTGGAAGAAGCGTTACATGTTTTGCTGAATAGGTAGCTCTGCAAAAAAAAATTTGATATGAGATCCCCCACCCCCCAAAAAAAGTTTTAATTACAAGTTTTGCCTTCCTAAACATGCTCCAATTGGATGGATTGTATTATCTAATTAAAATGGTTTTATTTTTGTGTGTTGTTTAATGTCACAATTGGCTTACACCCATGTAGTTTCATGTGAAGTGACATTCATCTGCCACCTTCTCTCCCATAACTTGCAGACGCTACTCATGTTCATCCTCATCATGGTTGAAAGGCAGCGGCACCGACTTAAAGGCACGAAACTTACCCACATTGTTTAAGTGCTCGTTCTCCAACCTGACAAGTTTGATCATCCAATTTTCTTGTCAGAGAAGATTCTCAGTATTGAGTTTGGGTAGGATACTATGTGTTGGTTGATTCTATTACAACAGTTATCAGGTGCATATTCCAGTTTATCCTTTTACTTACTGGCTTGGTAAACAAATTGAGTAATAGCTGAGACTGCTTCCCAATTTGTAAGAAATGTTAATTGTAAATATCACACATAGAATTACCTGAAGAAAGTCCACATGCCTCGACGAATTATCTCCAAGCAAGCCATTATGGCTGCTAAGGCTTTTTTGTGCAGGAAAGGTGCTTCATGAAAATCCAACACTGACTGCATCCAAGATAATCTCAGTATGACATTAATAATCTGCATTATGGAAATAAAAGAAATGTCAAAAGAATGGATCTTGCAGCTCCTGGAACTATTCCAAACAAACTTTCTTTTTTCCCCCATACTAACCATGGCTGCAAAGTAGACTCTGTGATCTGATATGAGGAGCTTATCTCTCAACCACGGGTTTCTGGACGTCCGTTGCAGAAGACCCCAGTCCATGACAAGGTCCCAGTATGTACCAAATATTGTCGCAATGACTGAAGTAACTCCAGCTATGATCTTCAGGGTCATACCTTTGTTTAGATCATAAGATGTTCGCATGGCAACTGCAACAATTGTAGACAAGTATTTCATTCCATTATATGCCTGATGTACATCTTCCTCTTCGAACAAGCGGCGGAGGCACTACAACACTATATTGTCATGAGTAGCCTTCAAAAGATACATGGATAACCATAAACAAAAAGTTAAATTGAGCTACCTGAAGGAGGCGGATCCAATATGGAATTACTGCTACAATGATATAAAAGGCTTTATAAACATCGCTATGCTGGCAATCGTGGCTTCTTCTTTTGAAGTCACCCCAGCCATAATAGCAAATGTAGAACTCCAGACTTCTAATGGCCTGCACCTGAAGTAGAATGGAGGTAGACGTGGCATATACATCCCGAAAAATCCAGTGTTAGTTGCATAATAGCTCAAAATTCGAAAGATCAGTGAATGTATATATTTTATTATGGTGAATATATCTAAAGATATGGTATTGAATACTGTTGCTTCAGACAATTTCCAAATAAACACAGAAAAATTGTTATATGCATTGACAAAGTAAAGCAGAGAGAAGATGGTTCCAATGAAGCTATATGGTCCATTTGGTTACCGAGGGAAACAGTATAAATGATGCCTTGAATATGGTGATATATAATATCTAGTCTAGTTTTCAAACCTACAAAAAGAAGACCATTTTCTGTGTATCTTTTAATTTTTTGCTATGGAATCTTTGTTTCTCTTTCATCCTGGTGTATTAATCAATTGGATGTGAAGAAATCTCCTTCAACCTGAAACTCCAAAAGATGATTTCTAATGCACACAGGCCTAGTGATAGAGGCTTTTCAAAACCTGTTAGCAGAAACCTCCTCAGCACCTACGATTGGGAAGTAGACCTTGCTGTTGGCCAGCAGAACATATAGTCAAAGGAAGAAGATATTCTGAAATAATAGAAGAAGAACAAAGGAACAAAGGAAGAGAAGTAAGGGGAGAAAATAGATAGCAGGAGAGGGAAGAAGGGGGATTAACAATGTGTGAACAGTACTATGAGGAGAGAGGAGAGAGAAGAGAGAGATCCAACTCAGTTTTCAAATGAAAATATCCAGAGTTCATTCACTAAAAAATGGGGCTTACTTGCTTTAAAGGGAAAAAAAAAATCTAAAGACCTCAACTTCTTCCTGAACACGTAATAAAGCTTCCTCAATAACTTAAACATCTTAAATAACTCTTCAAACCAGATCCACTGTAAATATTCAACCCCAAACTATTGGGTGGAGGGACTCAGGTGTATGAGGCAACGTATGGCTTTAGGGGTAACCGATGTGGGACTATTCTCCCATCACTCTCCCTCACATGTAAGCAGGACGGAACTGCGTACATGTGCATGGATAGAACAGGACAGAACGGAGGGAAAATCGGAACCTTCTATTATAACATATAAATATCCAACCCAAAAGCTCAAACTATTGGGTGGAGGGACTCACAGATATATAAGGCAATGGAAGGCTTTAGGGGCAATCAATGTGGGACTATTCTCCCAACGCCCATGACTAAGATGGGCCCAAAAGACAGCTAGCTAATTAATTTTAGAATAAAATATCTTCCCAACTAATAGGTAATGAGCCCCACTACTAACTATTGACACTTAAAACTAAATGACCTAAAAAAAAAAGTGTTTTTTTTGGGTGAATGGAAAATATATTAATGAAAATAGCAGAAAACAAGCAAAGCCAAACCAAGGGAGGGACCCCAAATGAAAGTGCTAAACATCTAAAAAAGATGATACATCAAAAGCGGGGGCAGGAAGAAACGTAATCAACAATGGAACAAGGAAACAAATTTAAAAGATGATACATCAAAAATTTGGGGTGGGGGAAATAAGCGGGAGTTCCCACTAAGAGGCAAGATCCTATTTCTTAAAGTGTCCACTTCTATCTGAAGGAGCCTATTTCTAATCTCAAAGGTGATAACAACCCATGTCTGCTCAATAGTACGCGTAGAGGAGGTCCATCTTTTGTTCCTTTCCCACCAAATATGATGAATCACAGTGCCAAAGCAAGTTTATGGATATGATCAATATGATCACAGATGGACTTACCACTAATTTTTTTCAAAACCCACCTCCATTCATTGTGAAAAGGAAAGATAGCTCTATGATGAGGCCAACACTTGCTTACGACACCCTTCCAAACACAATTAGAGAAAGAACAAGAAAAGAAGAGATGATCCACATCCTCAATAGAACTCCAACAAAGGCAATAATTTGGAAAAGATGAATTTCTCTTGAGAAGGAAACCTGAACAGGGAGTGAGAAAGTCAAAGCACACCACAATGTAAAACTATACCTAGGAATGTTGGAACTAAACCAAACAATCTTGTGCCAAGGAAATTTTTCAGATCTTGTTCTAATCATATTCCAAGCAAAGGCAGATTTTTTTTTAATTATTATTTATTCATAGGAATTTGGAGTCCATTGAACTAAATCCCCACAGCCCATAGGTCTCATCAGAGAATTGGTGAAACTAGACCAGGACACAAATTACCATCTCTGATAATGGAAGAGACCTTTCCCATCCCATCAGAACCAGAATCATATCTAATACAATCACCATATCTGGAAACGAGCACCCCATATGGATGTCTGTTATCCAGCCACAGTAGCATACCACAACCGTCATCAATACTAGAATGAATGGCCTCTCTGACAAGATGCCTATACTTAAGGATTTTTCTCCAAGCCCATGAAACATCCAAAGGGCAAGTGGCAGGACAAATAGAATTCGACTTGAGGTATCTAGAATATACCCAATTAGTCCAAATCTATCCTTCCTATACAGAATATTCCAAATAAGATTATTGATGCCCATAAGATTTAATTCCTTGACACGATGAAGCCTTAGCCCACCTTCATCTTTCGGAGGACATACTTTAGCCAATTAACAGGATGAAGGAAATTGGAGTTCTCTTGACCTTTCCCAAGGAAAGAAGACATAATGGATTCAATTTTGGAAATGATTGAAGATAGAAGTCTAAGAACACCAAACCAATAGATATATGAGTTTTACATAACTGATCTAATAAGCTTTAAATGACCAACAAAAGATGGAATCTTGTTCTTCCATAATTCTAATCACTTCCGAAGCCTACACAAAATAGGGGAGCAACGATGGGCAGAAATTTTTCAAGAGATTAAAGCAAGGCTCAAAATTTTGAAAACGATTGAAGATGGAAGTCTAAAAACACCAAACCAGTAGATATATGAGTTTTTCATAACTAATCTAATAATCTCAAGATGACCAACAAAAGAAAGAATCGTGTTTTTCCATAATTCTAATCACTTCCGAAGCCTATCAAAAATAGGGGAGCAATGATGAGCAGAAATTTTTCAAGAGATTAAAGGAAGGCTCAAAATTTTGAAAAGGATTGAAGATGGAAGTCAAAAACACCAAACTAGTAGATATATGAGTTTTTCATAACTGATCTAATAATATCAAGATGACCAACAAAAGAAAGAATCGTGTTTTTCCATAATTCTAATCACTTCTGAAGCCTATCGAAAATAGGGGAGCAATGATGGGCAGAAATTTTTCAAGAGATTAAAGGAAGCCTCAAAATTTTGAAAACAACTGAAGACGGGACTCTAAAAACAACAAACCAGTAGATATATGAGTTTTTCATAACTGGTCTAATAAGCTCAAGATGTCCAACAAAAGAAAGAATCTTGTTTTTCCATAATTCTAATCTCTTCCGAAGCCTATCCAAAATAGGGAAGCAATGGTGGGCATAAATTTTTTTAGAGATTAAAGGAATGCTCAAATAATTTGAAAAAAGCCCTCAGGAATACCCAAAATCTCTTTAGCTAGGTTTTAGTGCCATTGGAAATTCCAGTAAAGAAAGCTAAGCATTTGAGAGTGTTGACAAACAGACCAGATATACCTGAGAAAGTATCCAAAGCTTCATTGATTAAGGAGATAGAAAGGAGGGAAGCTTTGGAAAAAATCAAAAGGTTATCAGCAAAAGCAAAATGAGAAATCTTCAAAGACTCAAAAAAACTTTTAAAAACTCTCCTATGTATCTACCTTGCATTATTAAAATAAACCAAGATAAAAATACAATCAAGAGTCTAAAATATAGGATCAAACCACATCCAATTGTTGTAATCATGCCAATTCACCATTCCCCCTTTGTTTGAAAAAAAATATCGCCCTTGAATTTTGAAGTAGAGGAGGATGTTCAACGTAGGATCTGCAACCACTCTCCTTCACCCAACAAAGTCTATGATCAAACCCCAATCCAATGGTACAAAATTAGTGATAGCAAGTTTGATGTCAAAAATGCAAGTTGGAAGTAGGAATCCAACTAGAACCAATTTACGCTCCTCCACGGCTTGTCTTCAACGATCATTGGTGCCACCTTATCCTCTATCATTGGCTCTTCATCTTGCCTTTTCACCCACTTCTAAACAAGTAATATCATGTCATCAAAAGTAGTGTATGTAGTTTGAACAAGGGAAGTGACTGACTCTGTAGGTCTCAAGTTATTTCCAATACTTGTCAAAAGAGAACTTTACATGGCCCCCTGGATTTGGTCCAATTACAACCCTCTCTTCTGTGTTTTGAACAATCACATCCACCCCTGAAGTTTGACGATGTTAGTAAGGTATTAGTTTTGAAATGTAAAATACTATTTCACCCCTATTATATCTTGAACTAAAACATCCAAAATCTAAATACAATATTTACCTCATTAAATCTTCAAACCTAAAATCCCCCAATTGAAGTGGTTTGGCCAATAAGGGCCAATGGTTAAAGGTTTTGCTACAATTCTTTGTTCGGCAAATGTGAAGAAGATAGAACTTTCTGGCGAAGGTGAAGAAGGGAGATTCAATATGTTATGTTATCCAATTTTAGAGAGATTGATTGGAACCATGTTTGTGGTGTCCTTGGGTTGAACTAGATGCTTCTAAAAGTAGTTAGGAATCTCATTTTTTTTTTGCTTCCAACCTGTTTGGTTTACCCATATGTCAAAAGGAAGAAGAACAAGCTGTTGTGAGATGCAATAATGTTAAGAGCTTCTGAGACCAACAAAGCTCTAAATTTTTGTGGGATGATAATTATAAAAACTGTTTGTCATTTTCTGAATTACCTTAGCACAAGAGTTCCATTGATGATGAATCTCAAGCTTTGGAACCAATTTCTTTCACCAATGTAGATATTTAATTACCATTGGAACTCTTTTTTATTTTTTAGGTTTTCTTAAACATAACCCGATTTGAGGAATTTCAGAAACCCTAGCACACAAAGAAGCAGATTTTTATACAACCTAGAATCCAAATTGATGCCAAGGAAGGCATTCATGGGGGAAAAATTACCTTCACGTTGCACAGATCACTGATCGGAGATATTAATCATTATAGTTCGCCGGAGATGAAAGTTTTTTATATGCTGGTAGCGGGAAAAGAAAAAGGAGATATGGAATAGTTAGTTTTGCAGCTCACAGATTGCAGATTAGAGAGATTAGAGCAGCACCGCAGAGTTAGGTGTTGATTTCGTAGTTCAAATATCGCGGATTGGAGAGATTAGGTTCAGCATAGTCTCACAATTCACCGAAGATGACATTATCATGAGAGCAAGTCATCGGAGTAGAACAAGGACAGATGGAATTAGTTGGAACATTGGAAGGTTGAGGACATCTGTTGTTGTGTTGCATTAAAATGGTAAAAGAGTCAAAATACATTAACAAAGGGTAATATGGCCATTAATGAAATTTTGCATAACTTAAAAGGTTTCAACGAAACACTTCACTAACATTGTCAGCCCTCAGGGGGGTGGATGTAGTTGTTCAAAACACAGTGGGGGGGTTGTATTAGGTCCAAAGTCTAGGGGAGGGCCATGTAAATTTATTTTGTCAAAATTCTCTCTAACCTTTTAAAAGATCTCTTACACAACTTGAATTCTCGAAAGAAAGCAAATGTTTTGTATGAATCCATGGTATTTGTGGCCGGATTTAGGTAGGCTATAATAGGCTCTGATACCAACAAAGCAATTTAAAACTCCAAGGGATCACGAAAAATGCAGATCTGATGGATCGAGGAATTCTAGAACATACGAAACAACATGCCTTAGTCTCTTTCTTACTGATAGGGTCATAATAAGGACCTTCTTTAAGGCCTATGATTGAATACCTTATAGGCAACTCACGTCTTAGTCGTGGGAGGCCATCCATTTGAGCCCAATGCCATGCTAGCCCTGACCCCTTGTGCTGCCTTGCACGTTTGCGGCACAACAAGACAACCCAAGCTAGCTGATGCTGCTACGTGCTACGTGCCATGTGCGGCAAGGCTTGGATATGGCTTCATGCCTTGTGCGGTTGTGCACAGGTGGCTTGCCTTTGTTGTAGGCATGGATGCATGTCTTTCATGCATGTTACAAACGTTGCCGCAGGCTTGGTGCACCTGTTGTACTTTTATAGATGACATGGCCCTGCTCCTTTGGCTACCATATCATTGCACCTTGCCATGACATCTATCACATGTGCCACTTCATCATATATCTTGCCACATCACAATACGCTATCCAACTCATCATAAGTCATGCCATATGTATGGGACACCACATTGAGACATATTATCGAACATTTGGGCATTCTGAAGGGATCATAAGGAAACAACCATAACTCTCTCACCTGGTATCGGATCGATGTGATTCCAGTTATCATTAGAAAGATGACTTGATGCTCTAAAACTCTCAAATACAACCCTCCTTCCAATCATAGTTGTCACGGCCTCACCTAAAGCTTGGGCGGCCTAGTTAGGGTTTGGGCAATTGTCGACTGTCGCCTTACTACAAGGCGCAACACTTATTTATGTCAAATATCATTTAGTTATGAAAGAAATTAATCTATATATTATTCAGAAATAAGAAAATAACCCCCTTACTTGAATCCAATAAAAATGGTTTAAAAATCAAATTCCAATAGGAAAAAAAAGTCAACCCCTGTCCAATAACAAAAAACTGGATATTTTGTTATGACGGTGATTTTCAACTTTCTGTTTTTTTCAATTCTGTAAATTTCATAAATCTTATCATTGCTAAAACATTGCTAAAAACCAAAGTGCGGTAAACTAATTTTTGTTTTGATGAACATAAAATTATTTTTATCTAGGCAATTTGAACAGCATTCACACACTTTAAAATAAGTTTGACCGGAACATAAGCTTGTTATTACAACTTAAATTTAAGTAATCTTAGACTCGTTGGAAAGCTGGTTTTGTGCTCTACCTAATACAAAGGTCTCATGTGAAAATAAACTCATTTGACTGTCAAACTCATTAGAGAACAAGAATCTCTAAATGTTGATTTTTTATGATTTAATGTGACTTAATGTTGATTTTTGATGACTTGATGTGACTTAATGTTGATTTTTTATGATACAAATGTTAGAAAAGCGTGAAAATAAAAAATAACACTTGAGCGCCTTGTCGCCTAAGTGCTTAGGCACCCCTCCACCGCCTTGGGTCGCTTTGTCGCCTTGACAACCATGCTCCCAATTCTGCCACTTGGCCTTCCCAAATGAGCTCTGAAGCTTACACTTGCTGCAACTGCCACATCTAACACATCTTGCCACTTGTACACTATACACAGCCCCAACTGACAGTGTCGACAACAATGACAACCATACAACAACACCATTTATATCTATCATTCATAATTTCTCATGGTAATCAAGATTTCAATAGGATCATATAGATTAACCATATATGTTGATATTGTATGATTTATCAAAGTGGAAAGCTTGTTAGAGCAGAAAAATGAGGCAAGGGTTTATATTTTAGTAATTGCAAACACCTTCATGAAAGTCCCTAACTTCCATAATTTGAAAAGATAATGTTAACCAAACTGGGAGACAATGAATTATTTGCAATAAAATTCTGTGACAAGTTTCAAGATTTAAGCATGAAATCAAACCTGGCTAGTAAACTGATCTGCCAAGAAGAAATCTGCGAGTGTAACCTGCAGAGGGAAAAAATGCAAATAAAACTAAAATCTATAAGATTAATAATATATAAGCTAGTTTCTTTACCTTGGGTTATTCATTTTATTACCTTGTAAAGAGGAGCCAAAATACAGCGCAGTACACACTGGAGAAAGAAATAGCGGGTTGAGCGATATATGATGTTAAAAGGGCAGAATGTTAGAATAAGTAGAACCTGCCAAGAAAGACTTCTAGTTAGCTTATTACCCAAATGTTCGATCTTATCAGCTAGACACAGACGTGAGGTTTCAGAGACAGTGACAGAATGAATCCAATTTATCTGACAACATTGAAGGGTGTATCTTTCTCTATAATATTAGTTTGTAAGACAATTGTGACTAATATAAATGTATTTCAGTAAACAGAACAGTCTCAATTATACCTAAACAAAATAAATCATATAAAGAAAGAAAGATGCCACATAGTGGCCATACCATTAATCTCCATATGCACCTAACATATAGATCTTTTGTAAGATAAAAAATGGATCAACACTGATGCAGGCTACAAATATTAGAGTTATTTATATCATACAAGACTAGAAAGTTTTGGGAAAAATATTACAATGAGTAGGCCCAAAGGGACCAACTCCCTTGATGCATTGAAGCTTTTCATGTTCTGTTCCATTTCCATCTCCAAGTTTGACAAGACACCAGTCAATGACAGTACTGCTAGCCCTGTGCTGAGAAGAAAGACTTCTCTATAACCTATATCTGTCCCTTGATTGAAGCCAAATATAAATGGATAATTAACATGGTAATGTCTCCAAAAGTATATATTTGCACCATACATAAGCAAATGCAGGACAATGAACCCGAACAAGCTGCCATAAAAACAAGCAAAACCAGTTAAATAAGCAATTAACTTATAGCTCAATCTGTAAAAGAAGTTCAATATAATTTTAAGGAATGTAAAAAAATTTTAAAAATTTAAATTTAAGAGCTGCAATAAAAACAACTTTTCAAATATCACAATGGATTAATCAATTCATCACATTTGCTCTAGCAATATTTAATCCATTCAGTCCCCCTATATACATAGGTTTGTTGTTTTCTAGTTGTCTTTGTTGGCCACCTCGGCTACATGGCAGTGATAACGTGGCCAGTTGGGGTGAATGTGGCCGACAGTGATGACGTAGCAACGTTCGGTCTCTCCGATGAGATGACAGTGGTGTATGATGTGTTCAAAATGTGATTGAGTGATTTGGGTCATCCACGGTTGATGGTACAGATTTTCGAACCCAAAACTACTAAATTTGGCTTATTATCACTCGGGGGCATTTTCGGCATTGAAGATAATTTTTGGAAGAGGGACCCTCCATGTAACATTACAAGCATAAAAAACTCTTTCCAACACACCCGTTTTCATCCCATTTCCATATCGAATGAAAAAGTTACAGCGTCCGCAATGTTCAGGGGCATTTTAATCTTTTTGCATGGCTTAGTCTAATCATCGGGTCTCCTAAAAAATTATAAAGCTTCGAGTCATAATCCATACCCTTTTCAGTAGACTCAATTCGAATCCGTATGAAGAAGTTATGGTAGTTTCCGAAAAACAAGTCCGAAAATTCCAATTCCGGAATTGGAAAAAGCTCTCGGTGTTGGTGGGGTAGTTTCAGAACTCATTTTATACTTAGCGGGGTTTATGTGGTATTCTGATAAGTTCAGTCAAAGGGGGCTTGTAGCACTAAAAATTGAAGCTAGGAGGGGCTGGTTGTAATATGGGAAGGAGAGGAGATCTTAGATCTATGGATGTGGATGTGGGCTGGCACATAGCACAGATGACCATCCAACGGCATGCGGAAGTTTGTGCTAACACATGGCGCAAAAGATTCCTTCACGAGCTCTCTGAGTGGTCTAACTTATCAATCCTGTTGCTCATGCACCTCGTTTGATCGGATCTCGCTTGTGTGTATTACACGCGCGCCAACACTGCGTCAAAGATTCCTTTCGGTTGGTTCGGGTTCATTGCATTAGAACAATCCACAACTGAGGGCTATAATTCCTTCATGTTTTATGTGCTTAATCCAATGGCACTCCACCATATCATTGCTCCGACAAATGGTTGGTTAACAACCAATCTGATGATTACGTCAACCTCTGACCTTACATCATTCATGCGTCAAATCTGGTTCCAATCCAACGGCCTAGATTAGAGAGCCGTTTGATCGATCCTACGGCTCAGATTTAAGGTGTCGTTTGAAGATTGATCAGACAATTGTGAGCCGTGCCGCCATACCCCATAGTGCAGGCGTGCCCTGCACCACCCTGGAAAGATTCTAATGGCTTAATCCAGTTGGCTTAACATCAAATGAGAATATCTTCTACCTACAGGGCCAAAATTGTCCATCCAAGTTGCATTTTCTTCAGTTTTTTGTGCTCTATCTAATAGAAGGCTGAGAAGAGAGTTTTGGAACAAATATACCCAAGGTTTTGAAAGAAGAAGCTTCCCCCATTGAGTGTGTGCTATTGAATGGGTTTGAGTGTTTAATGGAGGTTGTATTTACTCCATTAAGAGTGGTTCTGAGAAGGTGGTTGAGATGCTTTGTCAATTCACTGATTCCAAATCAAGAGAAGAGAGATGAAGAGATGCTAACTCAATTTGTGCATTAAAGCTTAAGAAACCAAGGGAGAGAGTTTGTGAGGTGTCATGCTTGTAGTGCCTACCTAAAGATTCAAGTCTCCAACGAAAAAGGAGAGTTGAAGATTCCAGTGTGCAGAGACTTGCTTTGAGACAACTCTGAGAATACCAAACAAGGGCTATGAGACTCTCTAACCCTAGATATGCATTGCAAATATTTACTGTGATGATGTATGTATGCTAGTTGTAGTTGTTAATGTTGTGAATGCATGCTAGCCTAAGTTTGACTGTAGGAAAATCTGTAAGCCCATCTTTACTGTTTCATTTTTGTACAAGGTGTTTAGTGGGTGCTAAACATCAGGGGTGGGCGCTCTTTTGTAGTGGGTGCTACAAATTGTATCGGCAATATGTGTTCCTTCTCATTTGTATACTTCGTAAACCTAGGTGCTCCAGTTGTTAGTGCAACACTAGTTGAGTATTTGAGTAGATATGAAGCCCTTACAGGAACTACTTTAAGGATGTAGGCATTTTTCCAAACCTCATAATTTCCTATATTGTGAGTGTGGATTCTTTTTGTACTGCATGTTTAGAAGTGCATAGTATGTGGAATGGGTGTGCACACTTGTAAATGCCTATGAGAGGCTAAGTGTGCATACAGCTGAGTAATTGCAGCTACAGCTACTTCAGTGATTGTCTCGTCAACATAAACGTCAATTCAGGGAAAAGAATTGGACTCACTAATTCACCCCCTCTCAGTGACTTCCGGGATACAACAATTGGTATCAAAGTTGATACTCAGTGATAGTTTAATCAACAGCTAAATGATTCAATGGTAATATGCCAGGTGAAGGTTCTTTAGGGAATGCTCTGAGATTTGATGGGTTAGATTATGTATTTTAGAGAAGAATAATGTAATCCTATTTGGGTTCTCTCGGCTATGATGTTAGGGCATCAATTTTGAATGGTTACAAAGAACCAAAGACAACTCCTACAGATAATGAGGTCAAGAGAACTTATTGTTACAATCAGAAACCTGTGAATGCAATTTTCTCAGCAATAGACCAGGATGTCTTAGCCAAGTGATGGACTGTGACTCTGCAAAAGAAATATGGGAAAGACTCATAAGCATTTATGAAGGAGATGACAAGATCAGAAAATCTAAGTTACAGATCTTCATAACTCAATTTGAAAGTCTCTTAATGCAAGATGCAGAGAACATTGATACTTATATGACCAGGGTAAATGAGTGGTCACTTCCATTAAAAGGGCTGGAAGCCAATCAAAATGAATCCACAATGTGTCAAAAATTCTGAGATCCTGTTGCCTAAGTATGACTCTAAAGTGTCAACTATAGAAGAGGCCAATGACTTAGATACAATTACTTTTAATCAAGTGCATGTCAACTTTCACTGCTTTCGAAATGAGATGGAGAAAGAGAAAGTCCAATGACAAGCAAGCGGTTTTCAAGGCAATGAAGATTTTAAAAATTAACGAAAAGAAAAAACAGCCTATGGAAGATGACATTGATGAGAGTGATGATGAAGCTACAACTCATTTTACTACAAAGTTGAAAAAGGGAACAGGAAAGTACAAAGACAAATTTCCCTTCAAGTGCTTCAACTATGGAAGGGTTGGACAGTTTGCAGCCAAGTGTCCAAATAAGAGTTAAATAGAGAGTGAAGAAGATGAAGATGATAAGAAGAGAAATTTCAAAGAGATTTCTCTAATAGATACAAGAAGGGCAAGGACAAGAAAAAGAGTCTTGTCTCTAAGTCTGAGTCTAAGAGATGCAGTGACACATCTGAAGAAGAGTCTGAAGAATAATCAAAGGATAAGATGATGGGCTATGTTTATGGTCTTAGTAGATGTGAAAGAGAACAAGGTTGATTCATCAAGTAAAGAAGAATCTTCTGAAGAATAATCAAATGATAAGATGATGGGGCTATGTTCATGGTCTTAGTAGATGTGAAAGAGAACAAGGTTGATTCATCAAGTAAAGAAGAATCTTCAGAAGAAGAAGAGGAAATTAAAAGTCACACCTTGAGGCTGAACTTAGAGCTACAATTGAAGAGCTCATAAGAGAAAGAAAGAAATTAAAAAGGGGCGGCCAAGACCTCAAGGAGCAAGAACAATTAGTTCTTGAGTTGAGAGAGCAAGAAGATAAGTCAAGAATGATTTTGGAAGACCTTGAATTTCAACTCTAATGGAAGACCATTAATTGCAATACCTTTGAATTGGAGAAAGTGGCTCTGAAAGCTCAATTGGAGGAGCAAGCTCAAATTCTTGCACAGTTTTATGGCTATGAAGATGAGATAGCCCTGTTAAAAGCTAGAGTTAAAGATTTTCAAAGAACTAAGATTGACAGAGAAGACTCAAAAAATGAAAATGAAGAAAGTGATTCTTCTCCAATAGAGCATCCTAGCAGTAAGAAGTTAAATGACATTATTAGTGCTCAGAGTCCGGCACACATTAAATTTGGGCTTAGATTTGTTGGTGAATCTTCCAAAAATGTCAAGACAAATAGTAAAGGAACAATTTAGAATCCTATCAAAATCAATGACAAGAAGGCTCAAAAGGGGAAGGCAATGATACTACTACTACTGGTAATATCAAGAAAGATGTGCAGAAAGAGAGAATGCAATGAGGTCAAGTCAAAAGAGGAAATCCCTTTCTATTCCATAAGATTTCTCATGCTAGAAAACCACAAATGGTATGGCCAAGCAAGAGAGTAGGACCTAGAGGATATGACAACTATAAAGCTCCATACAGATGGAAGATGGAACCTGTGAGGTAGAAGCACGCTTTTCAAGGTTACCACTAAAAGTGCATAACATTGGGCACAAGATCTCAAATTGTAGATTCAACATTGGACCAAGGAATTTTGTGGACAAAAAACATTTTACACCCTTATAGAGGAGACAATTGAATGTTACAGATGCAGCAACCTTGGGCATATTACAATAGACTGTAGAAATGTATTTCTCACACAAAGACAACAGAGCAGAGGCAATCAGAGATTTTTTAGAAACATAGAAGTTAATGAGTTGAAGAAGCGGTTTTCAAGACAAAAGAGAACACAGAAATCTCAGTCAGTAAAAAAAGTCTGGGTTCAGAGAGAGAGAGAGAGAAAGTAGAAGAGGAAGAAAATGAAGCTTCATTTGTTGTTCAAAAGCTTTCAAAACTTAAGGAGACTCTACTCCATGGATACTTGACAGTGGTTTCTCAAGCCACATGACAGGACATAAGGGAAGACTTGAAAGACTACAAGACTTTGAAGGTGGATCTATGAAATTTGGCAACAGTTATGCCAGAATTACAGAAAAGGGTTCCACAAGTGTAAATAATGGGAAAGTAAAGTCCCATGAGATCTTTTATGTTGAATGTCTCAAACACAATCTTTTTAGCATCAACAAAATCTACGATAAAGGGTATAAAGTGACTTTTAACAGTTAATGGTGTGAGATAAGAAGATCAAGCACTGGAAAGGTGGTGGCTATAGGACAGAGAAATTTAGGGAACTTGTACACCTTAACAAAGATAGAGAAAGATTCCTGCATGGATAGCATAGATGAGGAGACAAGTCTGTGGCATAGAAGACTTTGGCATATTGGTTTCAAGAACTTGCCAAGATTTCTCCAAAGAAGGCAGTGAGAGATATTCTTGTGTTCAAGAAGTTCTATAATCTTATTTGTGCATCTTTTCAGAAGGAAAAGTAGACAAGAATCTCATTTAAGTCAAAGGAGTATTATTCTAGCAAACCATTAGAGTTGATTCACATAGACTTATGTGGTCCTATGAGGACACTTTGTGCCTCAGCAGAGAGATACATCATGTTGTTTGTTGATGATCACTCCAGAATGGTGTGAGTGATGTTTTCAAAACACAAGTCAAGGCTTTAGAAAGATTTAAGATCTTTAAAAAGCAAGTTGAAAATCAGATAGGAAAGAAGATAAAATGTCTCAGATCTTACAGAGGAGGTAAGTACAGTTAGGATGACTTTGAACAATACTATTACAAGCATGGTATTAGGAAGCAAACCTCAGCTCCAAGAACACCCCAACAGAATAGTGTTATAGAGAGAGAATAGAACAGTTTAAAACATAGCCAGAACTATGTTGGCAGAGAATGGTATGGGCAAGAAGTTTTGGAAGGAGGCAGTTCTAACTACAATGTACATCCATAATAGGTGCATGTTGAGACCACATGAAAGTAAAACAGCCTATGAACTCTGGCTTGGTGGAAGGGCTATAGCAAGACACTTCAAGGTCTTTGGTAGCAAGTGCTACATTAAGAACACAAACCAAGAATCGAGGTAAGTTTGATGATATGGCTAATGAGGGCATTTTTCTGGGCTATTCTACTTCAAGTAAGGCCTACAAATGCTATAATAATAGACTTGGGAAAATTATGGAGAGTATTGATGAGAAAGGGAATGTTTCCTCTGGCACAGGAAATGAACTCCCAGAGTTTGAAGTTCTTGATGATGAGAATTGACATAACTAACCGTAGACTCAAAAGCAAAGATGAGGTTGATAATTAGTAGGTTGAAGTAGGGTTAAATAAGCAGAGAAGGTATAACAGAGCTGATCAATAGGGAACAGATGATTTGGTCATTGGTGACCCTACTGTATGTGTTCAAACTAAAAGAATGAAGATCAATACCTACTATGTTCTTTCATAAGTTGAACAAAAAACTGTTGATAAAGCAAGTAAGGAAGAGAGTTAGATGAAGGCCATGAATGAAGAGCTTGATCAGATAGAGAGAAATCATACTTGGGATCTAGTCCCTAGGCTAACTGATAAGAATGTGATTGGCACCAAATGGGTTTTCAAAAATAAACTCACTGAAGATGGTAAAGTTGTGAGGAACAAGGCAAAACATGCATGAAAGAGATACGCTCAATTGGAAGGCATTGACTTTGAAGAAACTTCTTCTCTAGAGGCAAGACTTAAAGCTATCAGAATGTTCTTGGCATTAGCGGTATACAAAGTTTTTAAGATCTACCTGATGAATGTCAAATCAATTTTTTTGAATGGGAACTTAGAAGAGGAGAATTATATAGAGCAACTTGATGGGTTTGAATTGAGTGAGGACCCCACTCTTACGTGCAGGTTGAAGAAGGCCTTATACGGTCTGAAGCAAGCTCTAAGGGCATGGTACTCCAGATTAGAATCCTACTTGTGCAAATTGGGATTCAATAAAGGGTTAGTGAACAACAATCTCTACATTAGAACTTGTTGTAATAATGGGTTTATGGGTATTCTAGAGTTCTATCAAACAGGTCCTTAAGTCCATCAGGGTTATGGTCGATGGTCTTATAATATTCCTTAGAATATCCCTTTCTCTCTATTATAAATAAAGAGGGCTAGTCTTTATGAGACATAAGCTCAATTCCCCAATTTAACATGGTATCAAAGCCATAAAACCCTAAACCCTTTCCTCACCATTCTAACCCTACCGCCACCATCTAAACTCCCTCTAGTGCCATTGCCTCTCACCTAACTCACCGCCTTCAGGCGCCACAACTTCTTCCCTCGGTGGTTGAATGTGATCTTTCCCACTGAGGTTGTTCTTTTTTTATCCCTGTGAGATGATATACCAGAGATTTATTCTCTAGTTGTTGAAGACTGGTGCTATTGTCTGAGACCCTTTAGTTCTAATCAGCAACTATGCCTGAAGTTACCATAGCATCTTCAGGATTTAACTGGGCCTCTTCATCTGTCCCTGCCATCCTCCCTAGCTACATCAAACTAGATGGGAGCAACTATCTGTTGAGGTCTCATTCCTGTTACTTGGATATTGGTGCTCGTGGCTTGTCAGGCTATATTACTGATTCTACAAAGAAGCCTACTACTGCTGACAAAACCCAAGCCAAATGGGAGACAACAAATGGGAGACAAACAACTTTCTCGTGATGTCCTACCTCATTAATTCCATCGATCCCACTATTGCTTAGAACTATCTCTTACTGGATACTGTTGCCAAGGACACCTATTCCCAAGTTGGTAATGATGCCCAATGTTACAAGCTAAGGAAACGGATCCATGACACTAAACAGAAGGAACTTTCTCTTTCCTAATATTATTCTAACCTCGAAGGTATGTGGTAAGAGTTAGACTTTTATGATGATACTATTCTTAAATGTGAAGTTGATATTGTTATCATTGCAAAGAAAGAAGATAAGATTCGTGTTTATGTATTCCTTGCTGGTCTCAATACCGAGTTTGATCAAACTCGAGCTCAAATTCTGAGTAAAGATCCCTTTCCCACCCTGGAACAAGCCTATGTCCTTGTTCAAATTGAGGACACTCGTTGTACTGCTATGTTTTCCCCTGATACACAAGCTTGCTCTGCTCTCTACTCAGGTTTAGGGAATCAAACTAGGGAAACTCCACCTAGACCCACAGAGAAGGAGATTGTCAAGTGTGATTACTGTGGAAAGGAATGACACCAAGGATAGGTGCTAGAAGTTACATGGTAAACCAGCCAACACCCGTAGTCGTGGACAGGGACGGTCCAATGCTATCGCGAATCAGGTTTCTGATGACACTCCCACGATTCATCTACCTCCAATGAAGTTTCACAGACCTTGCGCCAACTGATGACCAAGCTTGACACTGTTTCCTTAGCTCCTTCTCTGCTAATTTCCTCTGATCCTGTAACATACACAGGTATTCCCTTTGGTGGCCATTGTGCATAGATTGAATCCCCTTCTTGGATTATCGATTTGATTCAGGGGCCACTGACCATATGACAGGGTCTCCTAAACACTTTGATGCTTACTCTCCTCTGTCAGGTGACCAAAATTCAGGGTGGCAGATGAGTTTCTTTGCCCTATCTCTAGAAAGGGTTCTATCTCTCCCAGTCCATTATTATCCTTCTCCTATGTTTTGCATGTCCTAAAGTTTACTACTAATCTTCTTTCCATTAGTAGCATTACTAGAGATCTTAATTTCAAAGTAACATTTTTCCTAATTGTCTTTTTCAGGACCTGGTAACAGATGATACGATTGGCAGTGGTAAAGTGGTGGATGGGTTGTATTTGCTTTATCGGTCTCCTACTACATTGACCTCTCAGCAGACAGTTCCACCTGCATCTACTTCTTCCTTGCATAGTCTCTACTATTGGCATCGTCGCTTGGGTCACCCACTATTAGGAATTTTAGCAAAGTTACTTCTTGATTTATTTCTCAAGTGTAATCCAAACAATTTTGTGATGCTTATGTTTTTGCCAAGTAAACTAGATCTATTTATCCTATTTCTGATAATAGAAGTTTAATTCCATTTGCTTTTATCCATTTGATGTGTGGGGACCATCCCGTCATGTCTCTATAACTGGACATCGATGGTTTGTGACATTTATTGATTGCTTTAGTCGTACTACCTAGGTGTATCTACTGCGTCAGAAGAGCGATGATTCTTATTCTAAACAGTTTCATAAGATGGTTCAGATTCAATTTTATGCTAAGGTTTGGATACTCCGGTCTAAGGATTAAAGCATCGGTATCATTTGTCGTATCGATCGGCCAAAATTAAAATACGTGTTGGATGGTGTCGTATGGTAATGGAGATACACTAAGATATGCTAAAGATACGTGCATAAATGGATAGAAAACACTTTTGCATAAAATAATAGTTAAAAGCTATATATAACATGTATTATGCATAAACACTAAATTGAGAGTATCGCACTAAGAATCTAAGATGTAGTTGTCCCATAAATATAAAATCCTTGTTTCCAACCTTGATTTTCACTTTACTTAGAGAGAAAAAATGGCTGGTAGTAATTTTGGAACAAAAACCCATAAAAAAAATTGTGTTTTTTTTCTGAAAAATGACCCATCTTGGCCATTAAATGATCGTAGCACTGAAGCGGATCCAGGTTCCGGAGACTGAACTCAGATCGCTTATGGCCCACTTAAATAAGAAATAGCACAATTTGTAACCAAATATCAAAGAGATTGGCAGTTTTGTAAATAAGCGGAAGTCTTTGAAGAAAAATGGCAAACTTGTAAATAATTGAAAGTTCCTAATAAGGAGTTGCAGAATTGTAAATAAACAGAATATGCAAGGGTCTAAATAGTTAAATATGGGTGGAACATAAAGGTGATTAGCACTTATTTGGTAGGGGTAAACTAGGAATGGCAAATAGCTCAAGGGCAGGTTGTAAATAAGGGTTAAAAAAAGGGCATTACGAAGGAAAGAAGGAAAAGAAAGTTCACGATACCAGATGGAGCTTGGAGTCTTCTTCAACCTTAGAATAGAGCTACAGCGGTGGAGTCAGTAGAGCTTTGAGATGGAGATCTCACTAGTTTGGCATCGGGCTGGCCTGAAATTTCAGGAGAAGGGTCGCACCAGCCAGCTCCTTCAAACCCAGCAATATTAGTCGCTGACTGCAAGGGCACAAGAGGTATGAACTTCTGCAAGTCAGATCTGGCGCAAGATTCCAATCCAGATTTGCACCTGGGTTTAACTCTCTCAGTAGAAGCTTCAACAGGGACCAAGTTTCCAGGGCTTCAATCGTCCTTTGGTAGAGAACAACCACGCAAAGTCTCAAGAAGAAAGGACGAGAAATGAAGGAGATGAACCCAGTTTCCGTGGGCTGCAACCTTCACCCTGAACAGGGTATTGATAACAGTAACAGATAAATATAAGGTAGGAAGGGGAAAAGAAGAGATTTTAGAGGGGAAAATAAAGAGAAATTTTCAAAGAGGGGATAAAGGGGAATCGGTAGCCATAGGGCAACCAAGCCAACATTCAATATCGAAATTTCATTCAATTCAAAAAACTGAGTTCCTCCATCCATTACATGTCTAATATAAAGAAAATAAATAAATAAATAATGGAAACTAACCTACATAGCAACTAAAATAAAATCCAATCTAAATTAAAATACCACAAACTAATTTCTAAACCTAAAAAAAGAAAGTAAATAAGAAAATCCCAAATCAAAGAGATCCCTTCCATCGCCCAACTGCATCAAGTGCACCATATCGGAACGTATCGTACCGTAGCGCACCATATCGGTATACACCGATACGCATCGATACGTACCGAGACATACCAAAACATGCATTTCACCTCAATTTTTAACTTTCCATAAAGTATTGGTATATATCGGTGCATATCGTATCATATCGGTGTGTATCGTAGGATACATATCGACACAAAAGGATTTACAAAATTTTATGTATCATATCGGTAGTATCTTATCGATAAGGATCGATACAGATACCTATCAGGCGATACGGTACAATACGTACCGATACTTATGATCCGATTTGACAATGACACTAAGTACACTGATGGAGAATTTTAGTGTATTTAGCTGATCAAGACTAGTTGTGTGGACACGGTTGCTTAGAATAGAGTCGCAGAGAGGAAGAATTGCCACATATTGGAGGTGGCTCGGTGCCTGATATTTGAGACACATATTCCACCACAATATTGGAGTGATGCAGTGTTATCTACATCTTATTTCATAAATCACCTGCCATCTCGAGTATCGGGAACTTGTTGCCTTATTAAGGTCCTCACGGGTGCTACTTCCTTTATTGTACCTCCCAAAGTGTATGGTTGTGTCGCCTTTGCCAAAAATGATCAGTAACAAGGGAAGTTTGATCCTAGGGGTCTTTGCTGCATCTTTCTTAGGTATCTCCCACTCAGAAGGGGTACCGGTATTATCATCCTCCCACGAGGAAGTATTATCTGACCATGGATGTGGTATTCCATGAATCCGTTGCCTACTATCCTGTACCTCTTCAGGGGGATTTGCCTAAAGTGGAACATGGGCCACTAATTGCTCAATTGGAAGTGAATGGAGTAGATGATGGTTACTTGGAAGGAGTCACAAGTCAGGACAACTAGGACCTATTTTCGCCCAGGGAGAGTCAGCGCCTATTTCTGCCCAGGGGGAGCAGTCGACGATTTCAGACTAGGAGCAACTGACTATTCCAGCCAAGGGAGAACAGTCGACCAAATCCACTCATGTGTTTGAGTGTTATCCTCGTAGGAAAACCCATCTTACCATCACTGCACCAAGCCAATCGCATGCTCCAGAACCAAGTCCTAGTGCTGGTAAGTCCCTTCCTACTGATTCACCCCTTGATTTACTTACGGCTGTTTGTAAACCTCAATGGGAATGTACTAAACATCCTATTTCTAATGTTGTCTCCTATAAGCGTTTAACTTCTTCTTTCTATTCCTTTGTTTCCTCCTTGGCATCTATTTCTATTCCCCATAACTGGCAGGAAGCTCTTGCTGATCCAAAGTGGAAAGAAGCAATACATGAGGAAATGAAGGCACTTGAGAAGAACAAAACATGGGAGCTTGTTCAACTTCAATCAGGGAAGAAAACAATTGGATGCAAATTGATCTTCACTGTGAAACAATCTGCAGATGGATCTGTGGATATGTATAAGGCTAGACTGGTTGCAAGAGGGTTCACTCAGACATATGGCATAGACTATCAAGAAACCTTTGCACCAGTGGCCAAAATGAACATTGTGGGGTTCATCATATCATGTGCAAACTATGGCTGGGAACTACAACAACTCGATGTGAAGAATGTCTTTCTTCATGGTGAGTTGGAAGATGAGGTATATATGGATACGCCTAATGGTTTCTCCACTCAGCAGACTCAGGGCAAGGTGTGCAAGTTAAAGCGGGCATTATATGGGTTGAAACAGTCCCCACAAGCCTGGTTTAGACGGTTCCACAGGGCAATGATTGCCATAGGTTAGAGATAGAGTACTGTTGATTATACTTTGTTCATCAAGAACTCAAGGGAGCACATTACTATTCTTATAGTAGAGATTGACCGTCACTTCTTCAAAGAGAAGCTAGAGTGGGGCATCATATGCATTCTGTTTGTACCTTATGAGGCTCAGTTAGCTGATATCTTTACTAAGAGTTTTAGTAATAAGTTGTTTAGTCCTATTGTTAGCAAGTTGGGAATGTTCGATATGTATGCACTGACTTGAGGGGGAGTAATGTAGAATTAGGTTACACTAGGCAAATAACTTCTAATATGTTAAGCTCAGACCAATTTCAAATCTGACCTCTCTAATTAGCCTTAACAGAAATCAGAAATAGTAGCAGAATCAAGGGAAATAAAACCCAGAAATTAGAAGATCAAACCTGTCCCATAAGAACCAGATTTAATCCCAGAAAAACACTTGCAGTAGCAGGAAAATAAACCAGCAACAGAATCAAAAGAAGAACTCAATCCCAGGCAGAACTGGGTCTCGGCCAGAATAGGAGAAGTCCTGCGGTTTACACCTGGCTGAGAAGCAGGGGCTGAAACCATGGTCATGGGCCTCCCTTGAGGTGGTCTTCAAACCCTCCAAAGGGTCTCTGGAATGGATGGACAGAATAGGAAAAACAAAGCCCAGCCGATAGGCTCAAACTCCACCAACCTGTGATCGATTTGAGGAATCAAGATTGGATTTCTACAGGCAGTCCTGCTTGATGTCTTCAAATAAACCTGATTTAATTCACTCGCTCTCTTCTCACAGCAAGCAATAACAGAGAACAGAAAAAGAAGAAGAAAAGAAGATGTCTAACACGATAGATATGGGTGGGAAGGCTATCTCAGCCTAGGTATCTCACCCACAAGTCCAAGGATTAAAGTATCGGTATCGGTCACCATATCGGTCGGCCAAAATTAAGATACGTATCGGAGGGTATCGTATCGTATCGTATCGTATCGGAGATACTCTAAGATACTCTAAAGATACACACATAAATGGATAGGAAACATTTTTTTTAAACACTTTTGCATAAAGAATTTGTTAAAAAAAGCTATTGATAACATGTATTATGCATAAACACTAAATTGAGGGTATCGCACTAAGAATTCAAGGTTTATAGTTGTCCCATAAATGTAAAATCTTTGTTTCCAACCTTGATTTCCACTTTAGTTAGAGAGAAATATGGTAGGCAGTAGCTTTGGAACAAAAACCCCTCAAAAAATCTTGTTTTTCTAAAAAATTACCCATCTTGGCCATTATATGACCATAGCGCACTGTATCGATACGTACCGATACTCACCGATACGTACTGATTGATATATACCGATACTCACCGACACTACAGATACATACCGAAACGTACATTTCACCTCGATTTTTTATTTTCCATCGAGTCGTATTGGTGCATATCGTATCGTATCGATGTGTATCGGTGGTGTATTAATGTATATCGGTAAGTATCGTAGGATATATATCGATACGAAAAGATTATAAAAATTCCATGCATCGTATTGGTGTGTATCATATCGATCGGCTAAATTTAAGATACGTATCGGAGGATATCGTATCGGTATCGGAGATACTTTAAACCATGTATGAAACACCTTTTTAAACACTTTTTCATAAAAAAATTTGTTAAAAAAAGCTATTGATAACATGTATTATGCATAAAAACTAAACTGAGGGTATCGCACTAAGAATTTAAGGTTTGTAGTTGTCCCATAAATATAAAATCCTTGTTCCCAACCTTGATTTCTACTTTAGTTAGAGAGAAATATGACTGGCAGCAACTTTGGAACAAAAACCCCTCAAAAAATCGTGTTTTTTGAAAAAATACCCATCTTGGCCATTATATGACCGTAGCGCACTGTATCGGTACTTACCGATACTCACCGATATATACTGATCGATACATACCGATACGTACTGATTCTCATCGATACGTACCGATCGATACATACAAATGCTCACCGATACCTATCAATACATACCGAAACATATATTTCACCTAGATTTTATATTTTTCATAGAGTATCAGTACGTATCGATAGTGTATTGGTGCATATTGGTATGTATCGTATGATATATCAATATAAAAGGATTTTAAAAATTTCATGTATCGTATCGGTGTGTATCGTACCGATCGGCTAAATTTAAGATACGTATCGGAGGGTATCGTATAGGTATCGGAGATACTTTAAACCATGACAACTATCTCAGCTATTGTCTTCCTTTCTCAAGAGAGGGAGCAAGCAAAACTGCAGCAAAATTTCATTATTTCAATAGTGATTTATGTCTACAGCAGACCCTCTTTATATAGAGGTCTGAAATTATAAAATAGAAGCTTGACACAAAATAGAAACTAAAGGAAATAGAAGCTAAATAAAAATAACAACTAATTCAAATTAGAAACTAATACAAAATAGAAACTACCTCTATCTTCTAATTTAGGAAACAAAATAGCAGCTAATAGGAATTCCTAAAAACATAACCATACTACTAAATTAGGAAACTAAAATAGTAGCATAAGGGAGCTTCCTATACTGGGCAGTAGTTGCACTTTAAGGGTTAGGCAGTAGCTTCAAGGCTGCCTCTTCCTCTTTCGGTAATGGATCCCATGATGGGGATCTACATCAGGGAGTGTTATAATAATGGGTTTAGGGTTATTCCAGAGTTCTACCAAACAGGCCCTTAAGTCCATTAGGGTTATGGTCTGTGGTCTTGTAATATTCTCTAAAATATTCCTGTAATACTCCCTAGAATATCCCTTCCTCTATTATAAATAAAGAGGGCTAGTCTTTTTGGGATATAAGCTCAACTCCCCAATCCAACGAAACTAAAGAAAGCAGTCATCTTATGGTGGTTGTGCATGTTGATGACATCATCTTTGGAGGCCACAAGGATGAATTGTGCAGAGATTTTACAGTAAGGATGCAAGATGAGTTCGAAATGTCCATGTTGGGTGAACTCTTTTTTTTTTTTTTTGGGTTTGCAGATTTTTCAGATGAAAGAAGGTATCTTTATATCTCAAACCAAGTATGTGAGGAAGACGTTGAAGAAATTCACCATAGAGGATTGCAAACATGTAGTACACCTATGATGACTGGGTGTAAGTTGAGATGACTCTCCCTTAGTTGATCACACTTCTTACAGGTCAATGATTGGCAGCCTATTATATCTGATAGCTAGTAGGCCTGACATCTTACAAGCAATGTGCATGGTGGAAAGATTCCAAGCAGGACCAAAGAAGACACATGTGGCAGCAATGAAGAGGATTTTCAGATATTTAAAGGGGACCAGTGACTATGGGCTATGGTATCCCAAGGTCAAGGGCTTATCTTTGTCAGCCTTTTCCGATGCAGATTGGGCAGAGTGTGTTGATGAAAGGAAGAGCACTAGTGGTGGTGCATTTTACTTGGGGAGAAGTTTGGTAGCTTGGCATAGTAAGAAACAAGACTCAATTTCTCTTTCAACTGCAGAGGCAGAGTATATTAAAGCCACATCTTATTGTACATAAGTGTTGTGGATGAAGCATCTGTTGAGAAATCTCAATATAGAGGTGGAGTAGGCAATGCCACTATACTGTGACAATACTAGTGCAATCAACATTTCTAAGAATTTGGTTATGCATTCAAGAATGAAGCATATTTCTATCCGGTATCACTTCCTGAGAGACAAAGTCATAGAAGGTGAAGTCAGAATAGAATTTCTTTTCATGGCAAAGCAGGTACCTGACATCTTCATTAAATCTCTCCCTAAAGAGAAGTTTGGGTTTCTCAAACATAAATTGGGAGTGGTCATTCTTCCTGAGCACTAGGTGCATTAGGAATGGGGGAGCATGTGCTTGTTGATGCTACCCCCATATGACATACAGGGGGAGTCCATTTGCCTCCCTTTGTATTTGCTGTCAAAGGGGGAGAGAGATTTCTCATCGGAGCATTGGAGTGTATATTGTGATGAGATGGCTGCCAACAACTCCAAAGGGGGAGATTTTTGTTTCATGGTTGTCTTTGTTGGCATCCCCGGCCACAATGTAGTGATGACGTGGTCAGTTAGGGTGAGGTGGCCGACAGTGATGATGTGGCAACATACGGTCTCTCTAATGAGATAGCAATGGTGAATAATATGTTCAAATAGTGTCTGAGTATTTTGGTCATCCATGGTAGGTGGTGCGAAATTTTGGGCCCAAAATTGGAAAATTTGGCTTATATCCACTCAGGGGCATTTTCGGTATTGAAGATGAATATTTTGAAAGATGGATCCTCCATGTAACAGTATGAGCAAAAAAAATTCTTTCTAACGCACCCGATTTTGTCCCGTTTAACATCGAATGAAGATGTTATGGAATCCACAATGTTCAAGGGCATTTTGGTCTCTTTTCATGCCTGAGTCTGATGATCGGGTCTTCTGAAAAATTGTAGAGCTTCGAGTCATGATTCATACCATTTTTGTTTCAAATCAATCCGAATCCGTATGAAGAAGTTATGGTGGTTTTTGCGAAACAGGTCCAAAAATTCCAATTTTGGAATTAGAAAAAGCTCTCGGTGTTGGTGGGATAGTTTCAGCAGTTATTTTATAGTTAGAGGGGGTTCTGTGGTATTTTGATAATTTTGGTCGAAGGGGGCTATTAGCACTGAAAATTGAAGTCAGGAGGGGCTGGTTGTAATATGGGAAGGAGAGCGATCCTAGATCTGTGGATGTGGGCTGGCCACGTAGCCCAAATGCCCATCTAAAGACGCGTGCAACTTGGCGCTGACACATGGTGCAAAAGATTCCTTCGCGATCTCTCTGAGTGGTCCAACGTATCAAGCCTGCTACCCCTGTGCCTCATCTGATCGCATCTCGCTTGTGTGTATCATGCGCGCACCAACACTGCATCAAAGATTCCTTTTGGTTGGTTTTGGTTCATTGCATCAAATCGATCCACATCTGAGGGCTATAATTCCTTCACGCTTTATATGCTTGATCCAACGGCGCTCCACCATGTTGTTGCGCCGACCAATGGTTGGTCAACAACCAATTTGACGATTACATCAGCATCTGACCTTGCATCAGTTATACATCAGATCTGTTTCTAATCCAACGGCCCAGCTTAGAAAGCCATTTGACCAATCCTATGGCTCAAATTTAGGTGCCATTTGAAGATTGATCGGACGGCTGTGAGTCATGCTGCCATACCCCACACTGCCAGCTTGCCCTATGCTAGCCTAGAAAGATTTCAAATGGCTTATTCTGGTTGGGCCAACTTCAAATGGGCATATCTTTTGACCTACAGGACCTAAAGGGTCCATCTAAGTTGCATTTTATTTAGGTTCTCGTGCCCTATCAAATGGAAGGCTGAGAAGAGAGTTTTGGAATAGATAAACACAGTTTTGCAAAAAGAATCTTTCCCCTTTGAGTGTGTGCTATTAAATGGTTTTGGGTGTTTAATCGAGGTTGTATTTACTCCATTAAGAGTAGTTTTGAGAAGGTGGTTGAGTTGCTTTGATGATACAGTTGCTTTGATTCAGCTCACTTCGTGCATTAAAGCTTAAGAAGACAAGGGAGAGAGTTTGTGAGGTATCATGCTTGCAGTGCCTACTTGAAGATTCAAGTCCCTACATAAAAGGGAAGTTGAAGATTCCTGTGTGCAGAGACTTGTTGTGAGACAAACTCTGAGAATATCAGACAAGGGCTGTGAAACTCTCTAACCTAGATTTACATTGCAAATATAGTCTATGATGATGTATGTATGCAAGCTATAATTGGAAATGTTGAGAATGTATGCTAACCTAAACTTGACTGTAGGGCAATCTATATAAGCCCATTCTTCATTTTTGTACAAGGTGTTTAGTGGGTGCTAAACATAGGGGGTCGGTGCTCCCTTGCAATGGGTGTTGCAAATTGTATCGGCATTGTGTTCCTTCTTAGTTGTATGCTGGGTAAACTTGGAAGTGGGTTCTCCAGTTGTAGGTGCAACACTAGTTGAGTATTTGAGTAGATACGAAGCCCTTACAGGCACTACGTGGACATAGGCATATTGCCAAACCTCGTAAATTTCCAGTGTTGTGAATGTGGTTTATTTATGTACTGCATTGTTTAGTAGTGCGTGGTATGTGGAAAGGGTGTGCGCACTTGAAAGTGCCTATGAGAGCCTGAGTGTGCATATGACTGTATAATTACAGCTACAGCTACTTCAGTGATCGTCTCGTCAACATATACGTCAGTTCAGGGAAAATAATTGGACTCACTAATTCACCCCCCCCCCAACCCCTATCAGGGGCTGCAGGGTTACAACAAGGTTGAATTGATATTTTAGCACATCAATATTGGGGAGGAACTTGGGATAACACTGGAAAGTAGAAGCATGAACCATACTTTAGTGTGCTTATTGTATTTACCTGTAAAGAGGAAAAATATTTTCCATATACTGAAAACGTCCTTCACTGTTAAGGATGTCTCTTATATGTATAAGAACAACTATAGCCGCTATGAGAGCAATGGTGCAACCAGAAAGAAAGCCTGTGAACATCAATAAACAAGTAAAAAGTTTATTTAGACCGAAGTCTTTAGAACAATCTTTTGATAGAGGTGTAGTGGAACTCTTTTTCATCATTTGAGGAAAAAAAAAGAGGCATTTAAAAAGAAAATGTTGTTCTCTCCTCTGTATTCTTATAGATTCTCTAAAGAGAAGTAATAAGTTCTACTTGGTATTCTTACCCCAGAAAAATGATACTCTATGTTTTCCTTTTATCGCTTTTGGCCTCAAAGTATTCATTCCTTTTCTGCGGTTTCCATTTGAAAAGTGCTTAATGAAGGCAGCTTCTACCCTCTCCATAAGCCTACTAACCTGCAATGGTAAATAGTGCACCAAGTGGTAAACTTAATTAAAAACAGAATTTCATTAAGGGTAAGCCAACACAAGCAGTATATCATTCATGATTTCCTCAGTAAAAACATGACACTTCAATCACAAAAGCAGAACCTACAGATTTAAGCAGTCCAGATCCAATAAACTCCACAATTTAATCAATGACATTGGAAGATCAACTATGATACAATTGCTCTTATAGATTAATAGAAATATAATTTAGTTGATAATTCCTGGAAACAGGAAAGGGATGTAAATCAAGGATTTTTTTTCTGAATACAAAAGGAAGTGGGATAATAATTCCTTTGAAAGACATGAGGTTTCTCTATTCATGCTACCATTTGTGCTCTATTTATGGTTCACAGATGAATGGAAAATGCATTAATCTAACCTCATCAGAGCTTCCAAGGTAAGAATTGTCCATCATCTTTAGGTAAGACTTCGAAGCACTCCTTGAAGTGACCTGCAATATTATAAAATACAGACACTATTAAATGATTGTGGATGTCCAGCACCTGAGTAAACACAGATTCTTCTGAAGCAAATCTTCCAAAGGAAAAATTGAGTTGAATGTTCATATGAAGTCTAATAAGGTATATATGGGAAGGAAAAGATCTATTCCATTCTTATTTAAAATATCCTCCAGACTTAAAACATAATGGAAGAAACTTTATTTTCCTTTGAACCTCCTATACTAGTCTCCAGGAAGTTTGGTTAAAGAAACAAGAAAGAACTTACCTTGTCATACTTCTTCATGATCTTGGAAAATGCCAAGATATTCATAAAGCTGATACATCCAGTAGAGAAAAAGTCAGAGACACTCAAAAAGTGAAAATAAGTTGTCCCTGTTCAAAACAAACATTCAAACTAGTAAGCTGGGATCAAACTTGTGACATAGCCATTGGATAAAATCAAAACAATTTCAGCCACAGGAATGAGCCCCTAGCCTCTCTTTCTTGTTTGGTTGCCAAAGAGGAGGCCTTGTATAGACAAAAAATAATTACCAGTAGCTTTTTATTGATCTAAGCTTTTGGTGGAACTCAATAAAGGCCCTCTCCAGTTGTTCTTCAATTTTCCTCAGCTCTTCTCTGCTGAAAGTCAATTCATGGTCCGAACCCACTAGCACGCTCTTAAGTATCGACCACGGAGTTTCATCTGTGACATTGATCTTGAAATGCTCCAAGACTTGTAAAGGAGTTGGTCTGCGACTATTCCTCTTTCCTCCAGCATTCTTCTGATTGCTAGATTTGGCTTCATTAGATCCTTTGTCCATGCCTTGTGGATATCCTTCACTGCTCAACTCTTCATTTATTACTTCCATATGTGCCATTCCTTCACATCAATGTTGCAGAGTAAAACTATAAGAGTGTGTGGCCTTGTGGATCTAATTGGGGGAGGTGCTCATGCTTCCTAATTGTGCTGTAAGTCACTCATGTTTGCCGAAATTGCAACCCTTAATATAGTTCCTGATCGTCTAAAAGGAGAGAGGAGTGAGGCCCATTCATAGGGACATGTTTCCCCCTCCAACCCAACTTCTTCCACCATGGCACTCTGCAAGAATACAACTTCAAAGACCCATTCCCTATTTCTCGTGCTCACACCATTCCAAAGCCTTGGGTACTCAAGTCCCAAAGTTCTTGGTTCATCAAACCCTGTTTTAACTTCTCTCTCCCGTCCCTCAAGTCAGCCAAAAAGGGAACACTAAGTAGGCAGAGCAGATCATAAATAATCTAATTTCTAAACAAAATGAGTCCTTTTGAAAAAAAATTTAACACAATTTAATGGAAGATGTCAGCTGGCTTAGCTGTTAAAAGTCTTGGGATTGTTGTAACAGAGACTTGGTATTGAGTCCCACCTTCGCCCTCCCTTTTTCCTTGTATTCATCCCTTATTCCCCAAGTAAATGTCTACAAAATCAATTTTATGACCCAAAAGAAAATGTCCTGCAATTACACTTCAATCTCTACCCTGATAAGGAATCAGTCAAAGAGAGGCAAGGTGGCCCAAGGAGTGAGCCCCATCCCTCTTTCCTTTTAGATGACCTGGAGCTCTCTTAGTTTTGAAGTCTTATGTTGACAGGGAGACTCTTTTTTTGGTAGAGACACAGTGAGACTTGGCACCATAAATGTGAGATGGTGAGCAAACATTTGGATAACATTAGGAGATACAACAACAAATTACCCGGGGGGTGGGGGCAGCTAATTGGTCTAATATTTTCAAATGCTTAGTTATAGTCAACTGGAAGCTAGGGAAATTGAGAAAAACAAAAACAAGAAATTGCAGCATAATGGATTGAAATAGGGATAACCTGCAAAGCATACTCCAAACATACTTATTTTGTATTGCTAAAGCAATGTATATATATATATATATATATATGTAATTTCTCCACAGTTCAAAAAATGTGCCAAAATTAGAGTATGATAAAGTAAAATAATTGGAATAATATGCAAAGAATAAGCCAAAGATGCTCACATTTTGGACTTAAATTAGAACTCAAATCGCAGAGATATTATATCTACTGTATTTGTTTATACACGAAGACGAAGTTATTATGATTCAAGCAATGAGCATATGCTGCCACATAGAATTTTCCATTTTTGGGTCCAATAATTGCAGCAATTAAGCATAAATGGCTTTAAATTTCCTGCCATTTTAAGAAAAAATGCTCCTCTACACAGGAAATCCAGCCTAATTTCCTTGCTAAAACAATATCCATAGTAATTGAAATGACCATCCAGCACAAGCCCAAGTATAACAACTTCCAACAATGCTTGAATCATGATCTCCCATGGGGCTGGATAGAATGTTTTGGACCCAAACATGAAGCCAATAACACAATTAAGGACTACTTTATGGGTCTTCCAGATAGAAATCACAAACTGGCACTCTCTGGTTTTGCTGATTGTGCAAAGAGACATGTACCATACATAACACAAATTGATGTAGATTAATAACCAAAATAGGCTTGTTTTATTAGGTTAGCCTAGGGTCGGGTTGCATATGTGTTGGGCCTTCAATCCATGTGGTTTGGAGTGTATTGGGCCACTTTTATGGGTCTAAAAGAGGAACTCTAAGATTGAGTATGGGATTACGAGTTAGTTTCCTTTTAGTTGGGTTTTGATTGAGTTAATTAGTTTCTAATTTCAGTACCTAGTTAATTTCTAATTTCAGTATTTCTTATTTCCTATTTTCTATTTTTAATTTTAGTAACTAGAGGACTTGCTTTTATTTAGTTTCCTATTTCAGTTTTGGAAACTAAAGTGAATTTCTATTATTTGTAAGCCTCCATCATTATTATAAATAAAGGAGAGGGCTCTCATTAAGCCTCACGATTTATGAATGAAAAAAAAAAGCTTGCTGCTATGTCCTATGTCTCTGCCGGGACTGTTGTATGTTTGATCACAATGGAAGGGAATGGTGTTTGATCCATTCGACTCCTTGAGGTGGGAAGCCCAGGAGGATCTGATACAAGTGTTTTATTCTTCTTTTCAAGGTTATCTACAAGGTTCATCGACTCAGGTAAGAGATCTGACTGATTGTAAAATTCTGGGTTAAGAACTTAGTTTTCTCTTCTATCGGCCCCTTTCTGTTCTGAGATTTAAACCATCTGATGGGTCTGAAAAGTGGATCGAGTGTGAGTCTTACCTTGAAGGAGACTCCATCCTAATCTGGGCATAATCAGACCAGGAATCCATTAGATCTAAGAATTCTCTTATTCTGGCCTATTGGGACTCCTGCCCAGATCTGTCCAGAAATTCTGAATCAATTGTTCTGGAATTTGTGCATGGTTTTGGCTACTGTTTCCGTATGGTTCAGTCCCTGTAATTGGTGTGTATGGTCATTTGATTTTCTGATTGCTATTCTGCTGCTGGACTACTGAAATAACTGTACTCGATAGAGCTGATCTGTACTTGATTAATTCTGCCTTCTTGGTATTTTGCCGTTGGGTTATTTGTGGTTGCTTGGTTGTTCTTTGGTAAAAGTTCCTGCAGTTGAGACTTGGTTGGTTTATCCCTATCCTAGTCTACATTACAAATTAGGCCAACGGTTGACCATGGAACTCGTCTCCTTTATAAAGTTATGAGAAATTGTACTTAAGATTTGGGTTTAATGTGTTCTTTTGGGTGAAAGCGTTTAATGTGCTGAATCATAATTGTAGATAGATACCAGATCCAGATGTTCTAGTGTTGTTGACCTTGGAGGAGGGAGTAAGTGCCTCTGCTTCATCTTCTTCTGCAGCTGCAAATTCAAACCTTAAACTGGGATTGTGAACCTGGACACGGAAGGCAACCAGAGCATCCACCTGCTTGTTGAGCTTCTTGGCCTCCTTCTGGACTTCCTCAACCTTAGACTTGTAGAAATTGAGCGCCTTATTGAACTCCTCATCCAGTGCGTCGAAGAAGAGAAGCTCGTACTCTCCTCCTTCCTCCGACGACATGAGGAACGTTGTCTCGTATTTGCTTGTTTCGGAATTTTGATCCTCCCCCAATGGCACCATGTTCACCAGAATCACTTGCTCCTCCTCAGGAACGGCAGATGATCGTCGACGGGTCAGCACATTTAAGGCCCTGTATGCGGATTCCTTCCGCTTCAGGGCACTTGTCGTCAACTTGGACGGAGTTCTTGGAGTGGAGGCCCTGTTGGAATTCCGATCTCTGTCCGTGTGGCTTTTGATATCTTTCAATAAGGACTTGAGGTGGTGGTAGTTCATGTAAGCATCCTGCCACTCCGGAACCATCTGTGACACCAACTCTTTTCCAAACTTCATAATTAATATGATCTACTGTATCCCTTTTGATCAGCATAAACCACTACACTGTTTCTCTCCAATTGTAATGCTTCTTCTTCTCAGACTCACTAAGCTCTGGAGTCCCTCTTAAAAGAACAAAGGGTTAACTAATTGCTGCTCCTAAATTCAACCAACCTGAATAAAGATGGGTTCTTCAGCTCTGAAAATTTGAAAGGGTCGTTGCCAATATGGGTCACTGATATTATGCAATTCAGGGACGAGGATAAAGATCGAATGCAGTTTAAAGAATGTAATTGGGTAGTTGGGCGTCTCCATCTCTGATTTGGCCCATTATTAATCACCTTCTTCATCTGTGATGCAGAAGAGGAACGGTTAGTTAGCCAGGGCTCTGTTTTCGATGTGTCAATTGCAATCGTTATTGCAGATAAAGGAGTTTTTTTGTTTTGAACATCTGGGTGGGCTAACAATTGAGAAATCTCTAATCAGGAAGTTGACGATGTCGCTGCAAATGCCAAGTGGCTGGCGTTGGCTATTGGAAATTTGAGAAGTCTCTGAATTGACGAAGGAGAGAAGGAGAAGCAGTTGGAGATTGATGGTTGCCCTTCTCTTATGCCGTTGCCTACGGCTTAGGAAATATTTTTAGTCCAAGCATAAGAGAGAATGCTTAGAAATTAGAATACAATCGAATTGAATTTGATTAGTAATTATTTCCATTTTATCTGACAGTGTCTTCCATTGCCCATCTGTAATTTCTAACTTCGTAGGACTCAAAGCATCAATTCGCAACATTCCCTTTTGATTCACCTCCCTAGCTACCAGTACCTCAGACGAAGAAAATTAAAAACCACATGGGATGAGATGGTTACTGAAGGTGATGTTTCATGGATCCTTCCTACTGATGAGATGATCTGAGCCTACTTTGGTGTTCCAATGGTGTCTGGATCTCCTCTTTTCATTTGAGAATTGTTTTTATGGCCTAGCCTGGCCTGATGCTAATGTGATTCATAGAGCACTGAAGTTATGGAAGCCAGACTCCTTGATGATTATAGTGATTGAGGCATGATTTTTTGTGTCTCGCTTTCGCTTTCGTTCTTGTTCCCATTCCTATATCCAAGACAGTAGACTTTCAGCACCTCCATGGAAATAAACCTCTTTGCAGGGTTCAGTACTTGATGCAAATATAAGGTTGTTCTAACCCTCCTAACTCCCCCATGGCCCTCTCTGATTTTGTCAAGGAGCGCACCAGGTGCCACAGTGAATTACTATTTTCCCACACAATAATAATGAAAGTTAAAAAAACCGACATTGAGTGTAACTTTAGAAGGTGGAGATGAATGCAATTCCCTAGAACAAAAGTAAATTCCTTCTCCCCCACCCCCAAGTTACTAATGTTTTATTGATATATAGATAATGTAAAGCAAAGAAATTCTGTGTAAGTCACAAATCCTGGTGAAAAAACAAATAAAATTTGACAACAATATGACAGCAGACATCATCTAGCTACCCTGGAATTGGGTATTGTGTGATCTACATATGACTTCTCCTTCATGCCACCAGCCTTTGCTACTTTATCAGTTATGGAGTGGCAGAATCTTGGATCCAATAGAACAGGGTTTTCATGGCTTCCAGCATTGATCTTTCATGCCTGATTAAGCTTGTATTCTCCAAAGGCCACTCATCTCAGCCAGCATTCATCTAGGGATGATCTCTGAATCTCCCTCCATGTAGGCCATAACGAATTTAACCAAATCTAATCCCATAAGAGCATTGGGTTCAGCTTCTGTTGAATCAGTTGTGCCAATGGGGGCTGCATAACAAATAACCAGTTCAGACCTGATATTCTGAACAACACCTCCAATTCCAAAAGAACCAAGTTACCGAAAGAACATATATCAAACTTCAGTTTGATGCTCCATTTGGGTAATATCAATCCTTTCAAATAATATTTCTAGTAAATCTAGAATATTTATCCTGATTGTATTTGTTGAAATTCTCCAGAATATATTCTGAGTTGAAGCCCACCATGCTGCCTCAGTGATCATCGTACCAAACACTTGATCTGCACCATTCCTTACATTACCAAATGCTTTATTTCTTCCTCCCAGATGATTCCAAATTCCTTCCAACAAAAGGTATCTCCACAGCAGTCTTCCCTGTGGCTAAGTATCAGTAATTGCCACGATCTGATTAAGTCAACCATGCTATAAGGTAATGCACTGAAGGTAAAAAAACATGAACCCACGCCATTCTTTCAAAACAACAATCAATAAAGAGGGTGAATATTGACTAACCAACTCTGGCATATGGGGCAAAATTAGGTTTTAAAGGCCAGTGACTCCTTTTCTGGAGATTGCTATCAGTGTTATATTTCTCAAGACAATCCCCCCCCCCCCACCACAGCAATTCTGTTTCAAAAATCATTTCCAACTCCTCAGTGTATTTAGGAATCATGCAGTCACTGGTCTCATTGCTCATGACGTCATGATTGCGGTATGCAATTCACTGTAACACCCAAAACATTGCTCACCCTCCATTGTAGAGGCCAAAGCTAGAGCAGCAATCAACAGAATTAGCATGCAAGCTAATGGAGGCTAAGCTGATGGAATAAAACATACGGATTGAAGAAGAATTGAAGATAGTGATAGAAAGTATTTGAAAAAAAAAGCAGCAATGAATTGGAAGAAAATTTTAAACACTGAAGACATTCATTTGAAGTTGGCAGTGAGAAGATAAGAAAATTTCTCCAGATGTTGAGCGAAGGAAATGGAGCAGATGATCATCTTGCACAACAGAGGCTCATTCAAAGAATCCCAGAGATCATGTCTCCACATCATATAGTTTACTTTCAGGTGTTCTCTCGACTGTTTCCTTACTTTGTTTAGTTTTCCCAAATGTTTACCCACAACCCAAACCACCCCCCACCCCCAGCCCAAAAAAAAAAAAAAAGAGTAAGATTGAAGTTAACCTCATGTACCTGCGGAAACTACAAGCTCCATTATGCACCTCCACTGTAGGATCTGCCTTGTACCATAAGCATTCCTACATAAAAACATGCCACCTGGAAGACTTAATCTCAAGAGTGTGCAGGGCTAGAAGTCTAGAACTCCCTTTCCCTGGAACAAGAGCATGTCCCGACATAAGCATGCCTCTTTTTGATAATGGTTGATCTAGTAAGGTATTCCTGATGGAGGCTTACCATCAAAGAGCTGGAAAGGAGTGAGAGGCAATTGCTGCAAATACAAGGTCAGATTAGAAGGGAAGGTGCAAAGTGGATTCCAATCAAAAGAAAGAAAAAAATAATGATGTTTCCTCAGAAAAAAAATATTCAGGAAAAGAATACCATCAAACTTTCTGAGTATTCCTAAAAGCCAGCTGACCGCATGCATATCAATGACCCTTACTGAAATACATGGTACAGATTGTTTGGACTTTGAGAAACACCATTGAAAGTGAACTCAAGAAAAAGAACAAAAACCCTGTAAGTCAAACCTTGCCTCCGCCACACTTAGATGAAGGAATAGGTGAAGATTTGAGTGAACCAACTTCTCAGCAACATAAAATAACATCCACATTTATCGGATCAATTTAGTCCTGTATCAGAAAGAAATCTGTACACCTAGTAGGAGCCTTCAAAAAGGCTCCTTACCAAAGATTGACCACCTTCAAATAAAAAGTGAAAAGAGAAATCGAATTTTTACAAAATTCAAATCCATCCTCCCCTTGCTCCTTTTGAGAGAGATTGATTTCACCTTCATTATATTTTACCCTAAAAGTAGCAGCCCACACCAACAGAGTGGTGATAGAAAGCATAGTTGTCAATGGCAACTAGGCGAACCAAGGCATTCAAGAAAACAAATTTTGAGGTGACACCAGCAAGGTGCCAGTCCAGGCAAAACCAACCGGATGCCTAGGTGATGCCTTGACAACTATGATAGCATGAACGGAAGCAGCATTCCCCAAGCATGGAAGTCATTTTCAAGACCTAAAAGCATTCACCCACCCATGGTTCAACAGATTTTTCTTTAAAGGAAATGACTAGATTTAAACCAATAGCTTCTCTAGCCTTGTGTATCATTAATTGCATGTGTCCACAATAACTCTTTTTTTGATATGGTGTACATATTGGTCCCCAGAGAAGCCACAGTACTTGGTGATGATCATTATTGAATCTCCCCTGTTCTGCCTCAAGATTTGAAAATTTCCAACAAATTGTCAAGTTGAGAAAATTATAAGAACTTCTCAAAAGTTTAACAAGGTAAGAGCATAAATGATGGTGATTCAAGTATTCAGACAGAATAAGATGATAGTTGACTGGTTCAAGGTCACAAACATCCATTAAAACTGCAATACCTTTGGGCAACAAGCTTCTAAAGAAACTCCTAAACCTACCTTTCTGAATAGCAAAATTTTCCGCATACAAGACCAGCGGTAATTCTTTTTGGCATCCCATTGAGATAGCAATGCTTGTCCCTATGTATATTTGATCTTCATCCATCACATAAAGAACATGCATAGACTATTTCTATGTTTTTCAGCTTCAACCTCTTCCTGCTTTTAACAAAAAAAAAAAAAAAGACCATAACAAAAGTAACCTTAAACAGTCATTCGAATCCTGCATAGACCACCCCATCATCTCAACCCATCTAATAAACAGGACATATCATATAGAAGGTGGAATCAAGATTCTGCAGAATCCATGAAACAAGAGCCACGGATCCATAATGTACTACGGTAGGGAAAGGATTTCAGAAGCAGAAATATCTGTACTCTGTACCACCCATATTTGTATGCAGTTTTTTCAAGTTAAGGGGGTGGGGGTTGAGTTTGGGGATGGATAACTTCTATATGTTCTACACTATAAGCTCATCCTTTTACAGCATACATTACAAGCTCATCCTTTTACAGCATATACTACAAGCTCATCCTGTGCCAGACTCGAAGCTGATGTTTGCTTATGTTCTCAAAGGCACTAAACGGTCATCCAAGTACAAAACAATCAAACAACTCAGCCTTTTCCCAACTGAATGGGGTTGGCTACATGGATCTGGGAGAGGGTAAAATAAAAGAAAAAGAAAGAAAAAGGAAAATGATTGAAAAATGGAAGAGACAAGGCAATACCACAGGAACATCCCACTTACAAGCGATCGGCTACATAAATCTTTGCCCTCCAAACAGCTCTACTAGCTGTCACACCAGAGTCAAGATCGAGCTTCTGCATGTCTTTCCTCACAACATCATCTATGGTCATTTAGGCCTGCCCTTAGCTCTTTTAGCTCTTTCCATGCGAATCTAATCACTCCTCCTTAGTAGGGCGCATCCCACAGCCTCCGTTGAACATGGTCATACGACCTTAAACAACATTCTTGGAGCTTGTCCTCAATCGGGGCAACTCCCAAATCAGCTCTAACTTGCTCATTCCTTACCCTATCTCTCTTAGTTTGCTGCACATTCATCTCAATATACTCACCTCTGCAATACTCAGCTTATCTATATTACCCTTCTTGATTGCTAACATTCTGCCCCATACATCATAGCCGGTCGTACAACAGTTCTGTGGAAAATAGTCATGCAAGTAATACCTACTAAAAGTTCAAAGCAGAAGCCATTTCTCTTGAAATTCACAACTAGTCTCACATGTTTGATTACAATGATGGTAAGGCATTAATGTCCACTCTGTGGACACAGCAAACCTTTTGGTCTCTATATGATGTTCATATGAAGTATGAACAATGAATGTGCACTGCTACAATGTTTTTCATGTAGTAAGACAGTAATTCCTGCTCCGTGGACTACTCTGATGTTCATATGAACAATAAATGGTACACTGCTATAATGTTTTTCCTGGGAGGATGTAAGAGCAACACAATCACATTCGCATTTCAAAAGAAAATACAATTTTGATGTGCCAAAGGCATACCTCTTCTCCTTGTCCTAACTGTAATGAAAACAAACCAAGTCCCCCTGCTGCCTTTAGGAGATCAGACTACTGCTTTCAATTCAGGATCCTTTCGAAGATTCCCACTTCTTTCCTTCCTAAACTCTTTGTAAGCTCCAAGCAGATCCAAACCGTCCATATTCTTGAACTTGTTAACATAGCGTTTCACAAATTTATCCTCAATAACGCAAAATGCCGCCGCATAATCAATCTTTCTTGAAACCAAACCCATTGAACGCAATTTCTGGATCCATCTATAACGGGGCATCAACCTCGTTTCCATGCTAAGACCCATAATCAGGGGACATTTCAGCAGCAGCTCACGAGGATTATCCATCGTCGAGAGAAAGAAATCCAACTTACACTTCAAGTTCTCTTCATTCAATCTGAAAACTGAGGGAGACGACTTGAATAACACGTACTTATCAGATTCCTCAAACCCAAAATTACTAAAAATATCCAATTTCCTGGAAAGTTTCTCTTTGGACACGGTAGTCACCACATACAGAACATTCGCATAGGCCTCCGGTGAAGAACTACAAGTTAGCCCGAATTGCTCCACAATCTGACAAGCCACAGCCAGTTGCTCCAATTTCATAACCAAAACTTTAGGAGACTTATAAATAAGCGTCGATAGCGGAGGCCCCTCGAGGCCCTTCTGAAGCAAGAACCCAACGTTTCTCCGCAAAACCTTATCAGGGTCACTGCTGAGGACCCAGGGACATCGCTTGAGAGCGAAGCGAACCTTCTTGTCGTCTTGAAGGATGTCCCTTAAGACATCAATACAGGGCAAAATACGGCGATCGACGCTGTTGCCCAAGCAGTTGGCGGAGGAGACGACGAGGTCCGCGAGTTCTTTGCCGGAAGCACCAAGAGATTCGAAAATCTTGACCTTGGGCAGGAGGGAAGATTCGATGCCGGCGGTGATGATGCTTGGCCGGCGACTGATGGTGGCGGAGAGTTGAGATTCAGAGAGACCGATTCCGCGGAGGAAGGCGAGGACGGTGTCGGGCTTTTGGGGTGATTTTATGTGGAGGAGGCGCTTTGAAGCGTGTACGGCTTTCTCTCTTGGCCACCCGAAGGAACGGATGAAGTAATCCACCATGAAAGGAGAAGATTCTGAAACCTGCACTGAAGGTTCTGATGGTGATGTTGAGGAACATAAGGTAGAAGATTTGAAGGAAATGTGATAGATAGGAGATACAGGAAATCTAAAGAGAGGAAGCTTTGGAGCTGCCAGCTTCAGCTTCATCTTCATCCGCCTCTTCCTTGCAGAGAAACAAGGAAACCCTCTAGACTAAAAGACTGAAGAAGCCTCTGAAGCAGTGAAGCTGGTTGGGTTTAAGCATGGCATGGATCAGCTCTTTTGAGTCCAGAAGAAGGGTAAATTCGTCATATCGTATGTTCAAAAGCAGAACCTTATCCACAAGAAACCACAAATTATAAAATCAACGGCTACATTTCATGACCCGTTAAGGACGAGAGTTGCAGAGAAAGCTCTGGTAGCCTCTTTGAGGAACTGATGCTATCGGATTTCCTCTTGGAATCTGCATTTAGAAACTCAGTTTGGGACAGGGTGTGTCAATCGGTGGGTTTGGATCAGTTTTGGTTTGGTTTGGTCTTTTATCGTTTTTTTTTTTTCTGTCAGTTTGGTTTTTGTTTGATTTTGGTTTTGCATGTAAACCTGGTTGCGTTTGGTTGTCATTCAAAAAAAACGTTTTTTTGGATTAAAAATATAAAAAAAAAATTGGTGTCAACTTTGCACTATTTGACAACGTTTCATTTTTGTGTTTTCTTATTCCCAAAAACGGAGAAATAGCCTAAGAGCTTTTGATAAAAAGTTATTTCGTTTCATCCATTTCTATAAACATAAATTAAAATTTATACCTATTTACAATTCTAGAAACAACTTTGACAAAACAAGTCGGACTTGTTTCATCGTTTCTAGAAAAGAATTTGAGAGAGAAAAAAAAGGTTGTGCCCGATAAATCTTTCAATTATTTCAACTTAAAAAGAGGCAACCGAACCCTCTCTCCCTTTTGGGCATCTGATGATACTATTGGGTTTTTTAGTGGCATTATGTCTGCAAAAAAAGTTTCAAAAAACAGGTTTATCAAACACCAAAAAATTCGTTTTTGTTTCCAGAAATGTGAAAAATCATTTCTGCCGTTTCTAGACACAGAAACAGCTGAAACGTTATCAAACAATGTATTTTTTTTTTTTTTTAACGAAAAGAGAAAGAAAAAAAAAACGCTAGAAATGCAAAATGATGGAACGACGAAACCTTGTTCCGCCATTTCTGTTTCGTTCCAAATAAAATAAATTAAAATTGAACAACTAGGTAATCTTTCCTAAAACAGGTTCACCAATCACCATTTTTTTCTTTAAACAGCATTTCTACAAAGAAACTGAAAATACAGTTTTTGACACGAAACATCATTTCTAGAACTAAATGACTATCAAATGCAGCCTAAGGCACCATTTGATAACATTTCAGTGTCTAGAAACAGCAAAAACGGATTTTCACATTTCTAGAAACAAAAACAGATTTTTTGGTGTTTGATAAACCTGTTTTCTTGAAACGTTTTTTGCAGACATAATGCCACTAAAAAAACCCAATAGTATCATCGAATGCGCAAAAGGGAGAGAGGGTTTGGTTGCCTCTTTTTAAGTTTAAATAGTTGAGAGATTTATCAGACACAATAGCCTTTTTTTCTCTCAAATTCGTTTTTATAAACAACGAAACAAGTCCGACTTATTTCTTCAAAATCATTTCTAGAATTATAAATAGACATAAATTTTGATTTATGTTTCTAGAAACGGGTGAAACGAAACAACTTTATCAAACGCTTTTTAGGTTATTTCTCTGTTTCTAGAAATAAGAAAATGCATCAACAGTAGAAACAGAACGTTGTCAAACGATGCCTAGTCAAATAAATGAATAAAAAATACGTTGCTTTTTTTTTATGACTTTGAAGTTGGTATCGATTTTTTATCGAGTTATATAAGTTTCGGTCTAATTTTTTAAGTTCAATACAATTTCATAACGGTTTCAATGCGGTCTAATTTGGTTTGGTCTCAAAAACCTTATCCCAAAACATAATCAAATAGGCTCACATAGGTTTGGACTCGATTTGGTTTTGATTGGTTTCATCCTTCAGGCTAGGTTTTGACACCCATACTTACGGGTTACCTTGAGTTGTCAATTAGTCATGCCAACGAGGGTCCATATGATCAAGAAGAGAGAGAGAGAGAGAGAGAGAGAGAGAGAGAGAGAGAGTGATAATGCAAAACCCACATAGTTAAGGTGAGAGGGCATGGAAAGCATCCCACACTGTCATTGTGAGAATTGTTTCCCTAGATTTATGTAGACATCCCATTATCCATACCGACCGATGCAGACAAACAAGGATCAAAATTAAACTATAAAGGCCTATCTGTAATAAACTGGAACTTCCTTGATCATTAGCATCCCTCAGTATAAAAGCTTACAATCATAAAACTGAGAAGAGAGGTATCTAGTAATGTCCTCAATCACAGGCCGGATCGATAAGGCTGAGTTCTTAGAGGAATCAGTCAAATAAGAGATGACTTCCTGGTTATCGCTCTCCACCAAAAGTGTGTATGATCCTTCACATAAAGCCTCTATAAGGACCTCATGGATTGCAACTGCTTCGCCCACTAAGGCATGAAATGGCAGTAGGGTTAAGAACTAGTGAGATGAAAGTATTGAAGACGGATTAAGTGTAACAGAATTGACGGGGTGATAAGAGTCGTGGAAACATTTGTTTCTTTCATATTTTGGACCTTGGCTCCATGGAACAATATGCTACTGCTGAAACATGGAAGAATTGAAATCTTAGATCAAAACACTATATATAGATGGTATGAACTACCAAAACAAGAATTCTTGAACAACGATCAAAGCCTATTACTCACTACAGCCAAAAATTTCCATTAATGAAACGAGCAGATTGATGGAATTTCCAGGGAGATGGAGCTGGAATTGGATGGATTTGAACAATACCAAGAAAGGGCTGGTTGTGTTACTAGGAGAAATTCTCTTTAGAATGACGCAGCTTGGGTTTGGATTGTACTTCGTTTTTCCTTCACCCACGATGATGGAGGAATCCCTTCATTACCGCCATTGGTCCCATTTGATTGGAATAGGGATTAGTTTATCCGACTTTGTGCAGTAAAGGGAGAGTTTATGATGACAAAGGAGTCCAATCACATATTCAAATCACCAACGGTGTGAGAGAGAGGATTCTTCCTTCTACACATGGTGAAAGGAAAATTTTTGCCTCAAATATTTACTCCAGAAATATTTGCCTAAAATATTTACTCCAGAAGCAGGGCACATGCTTGTGCTCACGGTTCTATTTTCTAGATTCAAGATTATCGATAGTTTGAAAAATCCAAATGCTTGAAACTTTTTAAAGAAAAAAAAAAAAAAAACAAAGAGCACATCAATGTACAGACCAAAGAGGCCGCACAGGAGCATCTTCAGCACAAGGACAACACAGTCTTTTTGCAACTGTGTCTAGGGATGAATCTGCACCACCTAAGCCAGCAGGTAGTATTCTTTCTTCCAAAAATTTCGTATAGAGGGGAATGCCGATTGAAAGGAGAGGGAGAATTGGATGATATAGAGGGGACTGCCGATTGAAAGGAGAGGGAGAATTGGATGATATCCTTGTGTTCCCATAGACTTACAAGAAGAAAAGTTCCAGTCATCAATTTAATATTGTTTTTCTCAGGGGAAAGGGAGAGAGGGAGCAGACTCCAGAGAGGGTTCTGGGAGTAGGGTTAATAATTTAGCTCATAATCCTTATTTTTATTTGTAAAATATAACAATAACCTCAATAAAATTTTTGGAATTTATAGTTCAGTTATCACCTGTTTTACAAATCTACTAACTTTTGTCTGATTGGTAATATATATATATATATATATATATTTTTTTTTTTTGGGGGGGGGTGGGGGGGTGGTGGGGTGGGGGGGAAGAGGGGAGGGCAAGTTCTTCAATTCTTATATTCAGGAATCCCCAGTTAAGCTACACAAGGAAGCAATTCTTAGTAGCCCTTGCCAAATGCATTCTCTATTGCAAAACAGGATAATGCCAATAACATCTGGAATCTGTTTCTCCAAATTCATTTCAGATTAATTATATCAAAACAAATACATTGAACAGTGTAAATAAACGAGAAAAGTAACAATCGGCATATTAACAAAAGAATTAAGAGACCAAGACTTGTGGAATTAATTATATCAAAACTAATACATTGAACAGTGTAAATAAACGAGAAAAGTAACAATCGGCGTATTAACAAAAGAATTAAGAGACCAAGACTTGTGGAATCAAAGAAACATTAGCTTTCTTTTCCTCGCATACTTACATGGTTGGGCAAGTCATAAACAGGATTTCCTGGCTCCCATCTTGCACTTCGCTGGATAGAAATCATAGAATTTACAACCTCCGAACGCACCGGGCCTCAGATTTACTTGCATCTTCATTGGATAACACTCGAGTTACCAGGAATTAGCAAGCCAAAACAATCTGTACCGTCGCAAAGACACTCTTGTGGATTAGCATAGAAATAATCTTCCTCCTTGGGCTTGTCCAAAATAACTCGCCGATGAGCAGGCTGTCCCATCCTTTTCTCATGTGCCAACTGAACAGAAATTGCAAACTCATCCCATGAAACTGTCCCATTCTGGTGCAAATCAACCAGCTCAACAAGCTTTTTTCGATCCAGCAGGATACTCTTCTTAAACCCAAGATACCTGCACAAGAGACAGTTCCACAATTCAATCTTGCATACTCCACCAGGGGGATAGATTATTTTACATATCCATGTAGCAGAAAAACAAATAATCTCCAACTGTAGCAGCCCTACTGGCCAAGAAAGCATAAGATTTACAATGGTCTTTGGGTATAAGAAACCAACAACGGTCGTCTCTAATCACTGTTGACCTTCTGACTACATTTTTTTCCATGTTCCCAGCAGCAAAAGCTAAAGACGAATTATGAAGTATCCATGAGCTTGCCAGTGTGTTTATGCCGAAGGAATCACAGCTAAATATCTCAACTGCACATGGCATTGCACTGAAGTGTCAACACACTCAGGAACACCTTGTGCAGCCCAGATTTGTGTCGTGCATACCTGTCTGTGGCAAGCCAGTTAGCCACAAAATCATGCACTATAACAGCAGCTATAACCTTAAACATGAGCTGAACATATGAATAAGAAACCAAGTTTGTTGAACATTAATAACCTGCGGTGACCTTCAACAAGTTTCGCCATGTTTCCATCATAAGTAGGGATGAATAAGTCGCTGGCAACTGAAACCATAAAATCCAGGGCTGCCATTTGAGATGAGTGGTTTTGGAATTGTTGCAGATCCTTTGGATCAAGCAGCATCTCCTTTTTCACCTGAAATCACCAATGCTCCAAATCAAAAGTTGGAAATATATTATTTCTTTAGTTTGCGCATAATGCAAGCAGTTGATTTCTATTACAACAATAAATTTCAGAGTGGATGAGGAAAAAACTATTTTCAAATGCACACAGGTAGGTCGAGACCAACAATTTAATCTCTCTCACCAAGGACTGATAGGCCAGATGCGTTTTTTTATCTTTCCACTTTAAAAATGGCATTCTTCTCGTTGTCCTCCATATCCCTTCCCCCTCCCCACTCTCCCAAAAAATTAGAGGTTAAAATGGAGCATTAGATTTTACAGATAGGATCCTCAGTTCATCCAAAAAAGGAAAAGGTAAAGAAGCACTGATCAAATGGTGGCCTCATACTTGCATGTGTGCCTCAAGCACCCCAAGCGTGTGGAGAGGATGAATCCTCATGCACTAACTGAGCATCACACTCATACTTTTCACCCAAAGGAAACTGAATTATCAAGCAGTCAGCAAAACTTTCCTAGTGCATGAATTGGTGCAGAACACAACTAAAAAAGCCTAAAAATATTAACGGTGGTAATAAACTCACAATCCGTGGAAAAACAGCTCTAAGTGCAGCAAGCCTCCGTCTGCTGCCATATATCTCACCAGAAGCGATATAAATCTGTGTCTCCTTCGGGATGCCTAATGCCTGCAAAACTAAAGCCGCCTCCTCTGGTGTAAGAGGGCACAAACCTTGGGATCTCCTCTCTGAAGATACTATCTCTTTCTCTCTCCACCAAGGGTATGCATATCTGAATGATTCACAACAAAAACAAGGACTTTAACCACGTTTCAACTTTTCAATCAGTACTGGTAAAGAAAAACTGTATTTCTATCCACAGAACTAATAGAAAGACAGAATTCCAACCCTTTAACAATATACACATGAAAGTAAATTTTCAAGCCTGATTTGATGAACTGGAATAGCTTGTTTAAGAAATTATGCGACGCATTCCTCCAAAAAATGCTCTATGTTAGAACTCAATGATTGTGCTAAACAAGGGAAATGCCAATGCTGCCAGACCTTTGATATCCCAAAGCAAGTCACTCCTAAAGGCATTCTTTAGAGAATAAAAGTACAAAAAGAAGAAAAGACTTGCATAGATGAACACTGAAAACTGTCCTTACTGCCATATGTATGACAGCCTGACAGGGAACCACCATTTGATATGGTCCTACATAGAAGCTTTTCTTGATGGGACAACTAATATCACTCAATCCAAAGTTGAGAATCCCTACAGAAGAAATAAGTCAGTAACAAACCTCATCCTCTTCAGCTCCTCTGCTTCTTCGTCAGTGCAGCCTTGAGTACAACCTGAGAATGCCAACATGTCCATCTCATATCTCAGATGCAAAGCCACAAAAGTTCCCCTCTCTTGAATAATTTGAATCAACTTGTGCCCCAACGCCTCGATCTGAGGAGTGAATTTCAATGCTTGAAAATTGACACGGCACCTAATCTTCTGAAGGTTGACAGGGAGTCCATTGTTTGCCAAACGTGTATCTGTTTTATTAAAGTGAATCACTTTATACTTGCTGAATAGTGGCAGGATCTGCAGGATTGATGAGAAATCATCGATTAAAATGGAGCACCATGCTACAGTTCATACCGAACTACAGGAAGCAATAGTCTAAAACTCAAAACCAAACAATACAGAATTTAGCCTACTCAACCCAACTAAATCAGGCAGATTCATCACACAAACTTGATCAGTCATAACTCATCAAGTCAAATAACTGAAATCGAAGGTGCCAGCTGGAAAAAGGCATTGACTTGTTATTGCCATGTCCTGGGATCAAATCCCACTTTCACCTCGAGGAGTAGTAGGCTTGGGGGAAGTTGTAAGCATCCCCAAAAACAACAATAAAAAAATGTAAAATTCATTATGACAAAGCCAACCTGACCCAAGCATTGCTTATACTTCGTAATAGCCAGTTTCTTTATATTTCTTATATTTTTCAATATTTAATTAGATTGAAAAGGGGCTAGCTTTGACATAGCTGGAATCCTTTCAGGCTGCGACACCTATTTCCATTATGCCACTCACACAAGTTATCAATATATGACAACATCAATTTGCTTCAGGACATCATTATTAGAAGCTCAACACAAGGATTAGTAAACAGAAATCCTGACCTGGGCCCATCAGGATCAACCAAACCAACCTTGAGATTCTTAACTAAAGTTAGTTCAAACCAGCTGGCCCAAGCAGAAACTAACTCTGATCATGACAGGTCCTGCCAATCCTTATATTCCCGTGGTCCAACATAGAACCCTCTTGACCAAGGTTGTATGGTTCTCTCATCCTCTATAATATAATATATCTTAAATTCACATTCCTTTAAGTAGGCTAATGGGATTGGTTTCCAAGCACCAACATGATGGGTCCTGCCAATCCTTGAATTCCCGTGGTCCAACATAGAACCCTATTGACGAAGGTTGTACTCTGGTTCTCTCATCCTCTATAATAATATATATGTTACATTCACATTCCTTTAAGTAGGCTAATGGGATTGGTTTCCAAGCACCTACTGTGCTGGTAACATTCCAATACCAATGCAATTTCTGTCGCATGGAACTGAATGTTGGCACCCAAACTTTGTGACATGTAATCCATGTCATGACCTCATAAAATGTCTTAATTTTCAATCTAATCCAATACTTCCATGTAACTTAAAACAAAACCAAAAACCAAAAAACAAAAAACAAAAAACCAAAAACAAAAAACAAAAACAAAACAAAACAACAAATATATTGTAAGGAAATCCAACAGCCATATAACTTATTTTAAAAAGTTCCAATAATGCAAATGTAAAAGAATAATGTCCTATAAATTGTTTGAAACATTGATTATGTTTGAAAACAAGGGAAACCTCCAAACATGGGTCATATGGTTAAGCTAGAACACTAAGGCACCGCTTGACAACGTTCCGCTTTTACCGTTTCTATGTTTTCTTGTTCTCAGAAACGGAGAAACACCCTAAAAAGCGTTTGATAAAGTTGTTTTGTTTCACCAGTTTCTAGAAACATAAATTAAAATTTATGCCTATTTACAATTCTAGAAACAACTTTGACGAAACAAGTCTGACTTGTTTCGTCGTTCTAGAAATGAATGAGAGAAAAAAAAAAAAAAAGGCTGTTGTGCCTAATAAATCTCTCAACTATTTAAACTTAAAAAGAGGCAACCGAACTATCTCTCCCTTTTGGGCATCCGATGATATTATTGGGTCTTTTAGTGGCATTATGTCTGCAAAAAACGTTTCGAGAAACAGGTTTATCAAACACTAAAAAATCCGTTTTTTTTTCTAGAAACGTGAAAATCCATTTCTGCTGTTTCTAGACGCAGAAACAGCGAAAACGTTATCAAACAGTGCCTAAATTTAACATGTGGTCTTATCAAGGGAATTTCCCATCTATTCCTATTTGTGTAGATGATAGAAACTGCCACCAACAATTCTCTAAATCTTATTGTCATAATGAATTCCCAAATTTTGAGTTTTCAGTTGTCACTAGGGAATCCCATCCCTCTTTATAGATTCAGAGGTCCATAGTGAATTCTCTATTGAAACATATATTTCTCTCCTTTTTTTTCTTTCTTATTATTTCATACAGGTGTTTGTTGTGATTTAAATGTCTTTGGCCCTAACCAATATATCAGACAACCATTCCAATAAATGTCACCTAAAATTCCTACCCTTCTTAAAACCTTAAATTTTCCAAAAAAAAGCCAGCTTGAATTTATGATTGGCTACCCAGGTTTGCCTACATCAAATTGATAAAATTTATCAAATTTTGGAGAAGGACAAAAAGTACCGTTTCCACTCCCTAAACCAATTTTATTATAAAACCTTTCAGAAATGAGAAAGCAAAGGAGAGAAATCAATGAAAATACTTTTCACACAGCACAATCACAGAGATCTAGGCAGGTCCCAAAAGCAGGAGCAATCATTTCCCATGGATAAATGAGAAAGTACAGAAAGTTATCTAACCCCCACTGCAAAAAAAAAAAAAAGTAAGAAAAGCTGCAAACCTGCTCCAAGTAATATTTTTCACTTGACCAGCTCACTGGTGGCATCACTAAAGGTTTATATGCAGCAATCCTACTGAGCCTCTTTGGCAGCCTCTTGATGATTCTGACTTCATCTCTCAAGGAACTAATGAAGTGTGCCACGCTAAATATGTCATTAAAATTGCTGCCAGTGAAAATAATAGATGTTAATAGTTTCCCAAATTTTTTAATCAATAGCTGCACCATATGGATGTTCAATTACAGACGTTGCAGGCAAATTGAATACCTGGGGTCTGCCCAAAAAGAAGTCTTGTCAAGCTCTGGAACAACCAACGTGAGGTTCAAAAGCCTTGCAACTGTCACCATGTCACAGATCTGAAATGATAAATAATAATTAATAACAGAACACATGGATGTGGAGGGCCAAAGCCAAGAAGAAAATTGATGAATACAAACCGCAGCACGCATTTGATTCAGACCCCCGTTGCAAGACACCTTAAGATAACCATTGCTTCTATAGATTCCTGCAATATGCATTGTTAAAGAATTAATTACTGTCTAAGAGGCAAAGTGATTTTTTGTTTTATTTTATTTTATTTTTTTATTTTTTATTTTTTATTTTTTAATTAAAGAAGCAAAGAAGTTCACAATAGCCTTTTATTCCCCATCCAGAAGAATTTCCGGTGCCTTGGGCATGCCAATAGGATCGTTTCATTAAAAAACTAATTAATAGAACTACACATGGAATATCCATTTTATAATAATGGTTATCGACAACTTCACTGGCAATACAAAACAACTAATTGACTAAGATTTTCACTGTCAGTGAATAGGTTGACATTGTTATGCTGCTTATAACAAAAAATGGACAAAAGTTCGTCGCTATGCCAACCAAGTGAGTCTGTGGTTTGGAGCAATATACCACATGAATGGAACCAACCCCCCCCCCTTTCCATACAACATGCCCGAAATGCGCTCAAAGTCAAAAAGATGTTGCTTCGCTAACCAGAAATCCCTCACCCAAAAAGAGTTGAAAAATTGGAATTCTTTTTTTCAATTGGGTTGGGGGTTGGGGGTTGGGGGTTGGGGGGAATGGGAGGGGTACAGCCCACTGATTTAGACAATCAATTAGATGGACATAGGCCATAAATCTCGAAGAATGGATAAGCCAACCCACAAGACGAACCTCCAGAGGAAATCATACCCCATAGATAGATAGCCATAGACTTGGTCCATCAAATAGATAAGCATATCACCATGTTAGTGATTCACCCAGAAACAGACAACAGCAGAAAAATATCCTTCCACAACAGCTGGTAAGAAGATATGATCAATGTTTATAAAGTTAAGAGATCTACCCTTGCAAACACCAGCAACGCAATTATCTCAAATCGGTTTGCATGTGAAAGAAGGTTAAATCCCTCCTCAAATTTTATTACCAATCCATCCATGATCTCTCTGATGAATGAGATCATGATTTGAGATATAAACAAAAATATTTGCAACATTGATTTGGGTCCCAGCTCCCTTGGATCCCATAGAACTTTTCGGTATTAACTTAAAACTGTAACCAAGACTTCCAAACAGTCACCATTTGTTTAGATTTTAAATTTTGTAAGTTCTTATTTGATGGTAATTGCATCTTTACCATTTTATGCTTCTCTCTAATCCACTTCAACGAAATCTCCCCTATGGGGATTTTATCCTAAAAGGCTTATAATTGAGCCAAACCATTGACAGGAGTACAGGGTAACACTTTAAGAATTAAAGAGAGTAGAAGACTTGGGCACAGTTGGTAGGGGAAGGTGGCTTGGAATTAGTTATTAAATGGCTGACCCAGGATGTTGTAATACAATGGAGATACTCACATCTGATCATACAAGCCTGATTCCTGGCCTGAACTAGAAACATCTCCTTCCACCGGATAGCAACATCAAGCAAGTGTTAAGCGGTTGAACTGGCTATGGATGGTGACAATAGAGAACATTTTCATGAAAGGGAATATCCAATAATGTAGTATCTATCTTAAGAGTTACTTACATCAGCACATGTATGGGCATATCCAATAATGCGGTATCATGTATCTTAATAGTCAGTTGTATCAGTACAATACATGTATACTTCCTTCCCTTGAAATAAATTTATTCAGGCAAAAAAGGAACTCGAAAGCTCAGTAATTAGCCTTTGGTGCTGACAAGTCAACACTTTGGCACAGGCTGATTGCACCCCAACTCTTTTATATCACTGGGACATTAATCCAACTGCTTAGAGATATCGCAGAGGAGAGTTGAAGGCTGGCTACAATAAAGAATAAGAAACATTTATTATTTTCTAAAAGGTCTCACGTTTTGGAAGAGGAGCGGTGAGGGGAGCATTTTCATAGATGAAAAGGGTGCGAAGTTATAAAATGCAATGGTGTTGGAGTCAATCAATCCTCCAACCCACCAATGAGCACTACTCACTAAGTTAATAACGTTTGAACCATGAAGGTAAGAAACCCAAGTTTATGTTCTACTGCAGTAGACAAATTTACTATTTTATCTTGATTTCATTGTTATCTGGCTCAGCAATTCAACTAATGCAAAAAGCGGAACAGTCAATTGGTCATGGGTTTAACCAAACATGCATTTCAGAAGTAAAATCACCTCAGACTATACTACTACCCTCAAATATCAAAATTAGGAAACGCCAAATATATATCCATGCATAAAATCAAAATCCCCACCGTTAGGAAAGAAATCAATTCCTTCTCTACTTGAATTTCCAACATTTGCAAGAAATAAATTCATAACGCAGTATGGATTTTTTTAAAGCATGGCGAAAAAGACAATTCATAAGCTTACAGAGAAAGGACTGACTTGGAGGTGGAAGATGCCGGCGCAATGTGGCGGACTCAGTGGGAGCATGAAGCCGTCGGGGAATCGAAGCGGTTTCATTTGGAGGCTGAAGTTGCCGGGACATTATTGGAGCGGAAATTGGAGGAGGTACTTCTTTACTTTGTGAGTTTGTGAACCTGGATAGCTGGTTGGACAAGCCATTCAACAACTGTGGATGCCAGAGTTCCCCGACGGCAACCAACTGAACAAGGCAGGTCCATAGCAAAATGCTGGAACAGATGCGAATGAACCAGACTTGGAGACGGGTCCTGGGAAGCACTGGGGCTGGAAGCTTATCGCACCTCAATGGTAGACCCTCCGATCTAGCATCCATATTTCTTGCACAACCCACACAGCCGCTTCATCCGACCATTCCCCTCATCAATGGGAACACCGATTCCACTGATCCGATCCAAACCAAACATAACGAAATGATCTCCGCAAAAGCAAAAGCATATATCTACCGACGAAGTTCATCAATGTGCACACATTCAACAACCCAAGTTCATGTGTTCTCCAATCCCAAGGCCGACGGTGTAATAATCGAGAGAAAAAAAAAAAAAAAAAAAAAAACCCTAGAAATCAAAACAGCCGTGATTCAATAATTAGAGCTCTGAAATTTCTTTCTCAATAAATGAAGAAGAAAAAGAAATCAACAGAGAAGAAATTAAATTAAAAAGCGGTAAAAAGGGGAAAGTAGATACCCTAGAAATGATGGAAGTGCGTTGGTGAATGTGCCAACCAACCAGACTTCTCTGATTCTGATTCTGCTTCACGGACCCAAAAGCAAGAGGAAATTAAATGAACTCACCAGACGAACAGAGACCCTCTCCCTCCCTCCCTCGGAGCTTCGCTTGGTTGCTTGATTCCTTCTGTAATTACCTATAAATTATTAGAAAAAAAAGGTTGGTTGGTTCGTTCGTGCGTTCGTTAGGTGGTTACTCGATCACTCGATATTGATTATGAAGCTTTTCGGATTGTTATAAATGGATTTTGATTATGGAAAGAGAGATGATGCCAGAATGCTAACGCTGAAGCTTAACGGGGAATGAATGATTACTCTTTCAAATCTTGAGATTGAAACGGAAACATGTGAGAGAGGAGAGAGAGAGAGAGGATTCTTCTATAATACAATTAATCTAGAGAGAGAGAGAGGACTAATCTAGGGTATTACAAAACCTAATATTATCTTCCACGGGTTGTAGCCTCTGAAACCGTGAACGAATAATATCCAAATGAAAGTAAGTACCTTCTTCCACGTCTATTTCGTGGTCTTCTTCAGTCAAGTCATGGCAACTGACCATAGAAAACCCTTCCCACAAATTTTCCCATATTATATACTATAATGTTAAGGGTGTTTATCCGTTTGGTTTCAGCTATCTGGTTCGATTGATTTGGTTTGATTATTTGGTTATGAGGTAGAATTGTTGAGATGCCTTGAAGATTTAAACTACAATGATCATCATATACAATTTTTTTTTGGGTAAGAATGGTCATCATACATAATAACTCCATATAAACATGTTAGAAATCCAAATTCATGAAATCTAAGAGTTTTAAGGGGTGTAATGGTTTGGATTGGTCCAACAAAAATTTGGTTTGATTTTAATCGATTTAATGATTTATTAAATTTTACGATTTATTCTATTTATATTCAATTTATTGGATTTTTAATTAGTTTGAAATAAATGAATCTCTAGATTAGAATCAAATCGGATCAAACACAAGGATCGATGGATTTTTCACTTAGGGATCTTTCTCAAGAGTTTTCCCTCACACGAGGGTAGATGGACCGATGCAACGCAAATAAGATCTTCATGGCCTGGGCTTTCTCGCTAGCTAATTCCTACGACCACTAATGATTAAAATTAAAATCAAACTAATAATTTTGATTTGGTTTGGTTTGATTCCATTCGATTAAATCTTAACAAATCAAGGAAATGATCATTTCTTAGTGTTAGTGGAGTAATTTTAACTTAGTTTCTATAAGTAGTAAATGAATGGAGAATATAATATGTAATGATTGACTGGGCATACCCAAGAATATCATAATAATAATAAATTGACAAAAAGCTGTGCGTTGGAACATTTCCACAATCCCCAACTAATCACCACCGTCCGATCCGAGGTGAGTGGTTGGATGCGAGTAGTAGCCAACTGGGGAGTGAGGACGTGTGGGTTCGTTCCTCTTCCCTTATTAGAATTTAGACTTTTTCATTAGCTAGGAATCATATAAAAGTGCTTGCACAAACGAATAATGGAAACATGTTTCCTGGCCTCCTGGGTTGCGTGGTTGCTTCTATTTTTCTAACCAAAGGAAAAAAAAATTAGCTTCTATTTCCTCTAGAAAGTGGGATTAAACCAACCAGTCGAACCGGATTAGGTTTTTTCTTTTACTTAGGAAAATCGAACCGGTTAGCAGACTTTAAGAAAAGGGAGAAAGAATCTTATCAGTATAATGTAAGTAATACCATCACGCAGGACCAATGGGAGGGCACGTAAGAGCATCTTCAACTCATTGGACGAGGAGTAACGTGGTCTTTTCACATCTACCTCTGTTCGGGTAAAGGCAAATCTAGAATGGCTGAGCTCTTTTTTCCAAAATTAAATTGTTTTCTTCGTCTTATAGTTAACCTCAAGTCTTTGGTGAGAATCGAATCAGGAAAAGAATGTTGTCAAGCTAAATAGACTACATATCTACCCCTATTGTGAAAGGAGAGAGATTTAACATAAGGATGTCAATAGGATAGGTTCTTTTAAACCCCAGCCAGCCAAAGATGGCGGTATCTCATACCAGGCCTAGCCCTGCTCACCTAGTCCAGCCCGGCCATGATTCATCATGCAACCCTTATATGCCACTTGGATGGGAAGGGGGAAAGAGAAAGAGAGAGAAACATCATTTATCTGTCCACTCTTATACTTTATAAAAGTCAACAATATATATTTAAGAAAATGATAAAAAACAAATGTGGGTTGTGTGATTAAAATAAAAAAAAAATTAATGATCAGTGAATACATTTAAAAACATATCAAATCAATATCAACTAAGACCATTTCCAGTCCAAGAACTGAGGTTACGAACCTTGAATATAATGTTTGGGGACGAACTTTAGGGTTACTAGTTGATGAGATGTGTTTTTAGATGAAAACTGATTGATGGAATGCATCTTCTTTGATGTTTTTTTGGGTTTTCTTCTATCTTCTTTAATAGCAGTCTATTTTCTTTTGCTTTCATTGCTTTTAGTTGAGGTGGTCATTTTTTTGGTTTAATTGCTTCCCCCATTGGCTGATGATGATCTCAATTGAGGGTTTTTGATTTTCTCCTTTTGTTAATATATTTTTCTTTTATATAAAAAAAATTCCATCCACCTCTGACATGATGCCTTATGGTTTAAGTAATTGATATTGATCTCAGCTGATATTGATACGATACTAATATAGGTCGACTCATATTAACTTGGATTAGACAATTTTATCCTCATTTTTGGTGAAATTTTTTGTACAGATATCATGGACTGCACCATTACATTGATACATAATCAAGTGTATATAGGCATCAGCTCTCTATCAATATTAATACCACCAATACTGATTCTTTAAACCATACCCACACCGTGGTCTCAATACATCATCTTCCCTTACAGCTCCGATGCAAAACAATGCATATTCAAGTTCACTCCTTTTGAGGTGGAACTGGAACCATTGTTACCACCACTCCTTAGACTTTTTGTTATGGCACAAGGGTAGTTCAAAACATTCCTAAGCGACCCCGACAATATTTTTCAATTCTTCAAAGTGATTCTAGTCAGAATTATTGTTACAGAGAATTTCTCTCCTTTGATGTGATCTTATAATTACTTTCTCCTTTTTATCATTGGAGTTACTTATAGTTAGAAAATCATGAAATGTAATCAAGAGTCAAGAAGATTCGTTTAGGGGGCGTTTGGTTCGAATTATCCATCGGACCAGATTCCAGGGAATCAGTTTCTCATTAAATTTAAACCATTTGACTCATTTTTGTAAAAAGCCGATTCGGAGTCGTGGTGGCCAGTAGAATCAGGAATTTCAACTAAAATCCATGACTCATTCGAATTAACCTCAATAGGTTAATCCAGGATCGAGTCACGGTTTCTTGGGTTGCTATAAAAAACATAGATTCACTCTGGATCAAAAATTTCGGAGTCCCGCGATTCTCACGGTGAAGCTCGATCGAGGTTTTCCCTGAAACAGAGGGACGGAGGTGAGATTTATCTTCCTCTTCCTCTTCCTCTTCTTCTTCTTCCTTCTCTTTTTCTTCTTCTTTTTCTGTGTTTAGGGTTTCTCATGTTTAACCTCTGTCCATGATAGATGCTCGCATCTGAGAAAATTGCCTAAAACCAAGTTGATTGAAGGTGAGATTTCCCCTCTTCTTTGTATTTTTGGCCTACATTTGTGTTTTATTAAGATTATTGAAGTTCGGTTTCTATTTTTTAGGTTGTAAACTTCATATCTAGGGTTTACCCTCTTTCCAAATTAGACGATCGACTCTGAGATTTGAATCTGCAAAATCGAAGCTTGATTTAAGGTGAGATTTCCATTCTTATGTGATTTTTTCTTCTTCGTATGCGTTTTCTTGAGATTATGGAAATTCGGTTTCCATTTTGCAGATTTTCTTCTTCTTTCTTTCTTTCTGTAAAGAAATTTCTGTTATTCTGTAACTTCCTTTGGAATGTATGTAAAGAATTTCTATTGCAGAGATCACTTCTTCTCTGTAAAGAATTTCTGTTGCAGAGATCACTTATTTCAAAATGCCATACACTTTAGTGCCAGTGTAGTGAATGCCTGTGAGTATTAGCAGTGTTGAGGAGTGAGTTTGTGCTAGGTTGAGTGCCATTATTGTTGGGTTAGCCAAGGGGAGTGCTATATAGTCTATTGAAAAAATTGGGAAATTTTTGAAGACCCTTATTCAGCCCCTTTCAGTTTGTCTCATCAAACTCCTTGCAAACTCAAAGGATAACCCTTTTCTTAGTGTTTCTTTGCTTTCTCCCTAGAGTTATTGTCTATCTTCTCATGTTCTTTAAAGATGTAAGAATTGTAGAGCTCTTCTCTAATGGTTAATAGTGGTTCTCACTTTCTTATGATTGTTGGGTAACAGTTGTTTTGTAATGAATGCAGCAACAATCTCGAAGACATGCAATTGGGTTTAACAAGTTCATCACCATCAAGCCTTGGATTTCCTCAAATTAAGTGCACCATTTTTGTTCTAACTGAGGTCTGAGAGTAACTGCACCAAAACCCGGGTGCCTTAAGTTTCACATTTGGTCCTTCACATACCAGGTGATTAATCAACTCCTCTCTCTCTCTCTCTCTCTCTCTATCTATCTATCTATCTTCTTCTTCTTCTTCTGGTGTGGGTTGTTGCAGGTTGTAGCCACTGTTTTTTTTTATTTTTTGTTATGAATAATCCAATAAGTATGTTCAACTTCTAATACTATTGGTTGGAAAAATATTTTTAATGAGATTTTTTTTTCTTTTTTCAAAATACTAATCCATTCTAATCCACATCTATTTCTTATCTCTCTGTAATCACTTTCCTATAATTCTGCACTAATTAATGATCTTTCTCATCTTATCCAACTAAGATAGACACATGATAAGGAAAGAAGAATTTAGGAGAGATTTGTCTGAAATCTTTTCCTAATCACTTTTCTATAATTCCTCAGTCTCTTTCTATTTCTTTAGATAGATTCCAATCTAATGCAATCTGATTCCAATCTAATAGTGGCACAATCAGGATTTTTTTTTTCTTCTAATTACTAACCATTCTTACCCACATTTACTTCAAATCTCTCTCTAATCACTTTCCTATAATTCTACTCTAATGCTCTTTCTCCTCCTATATATCCAGCTAAGGTAGAGATATGATAGTGAAAGAGAGGAATGATTTGAAATCTCTTCCTAATCACTTTTCTATAATTAATCCTCAATCTTTTTTAATTCCTTAGATTCCAATCTTATGCTCTGTCATTCCATCCTAATAGAGCCATAAGGAGGATATATAAAGAAAGGAGAGAACTATAATGAGGAGGATAAGATACTGATTATTTGATTTGAAAAATTTTCATATACTGCTTAATTTGTATCCTTCTTAGTTTTAGGAAATATATTGTTTGTTATGTAAATTTCTTGTATTCATCAAAGACTGTGAAACCAATATATAGCTTAATCATATAGGCTCTGAACATGTATTTTTGTTCCTTATATTATTATTTTTTTCTTTCTATGGGGTTGTCTATTTTCTTACTTTTCATTGAAAATTTGAAATTAAAATGGAACTTCTAAACATAGGTTACAATATAAAATAGTATCTTCATGAAAAATTATATTCTATTCATTATGTTTGTATTTCTCTAATTAATTATTGCTTGTCTTGTGTATGGCATACATTTGTTTCTAATATAATTCAATTAAGTATGTGGGAGTCCAGGTTCTTAAGGTGCCTACTTATTGTCTCTTTGGTGAAAAAACTAGGTGAAAAACCTTCATTGGGAACTTCGGGGGTATCTGTTGCATTGCATCTTTACAGATGGTTTTTTGCTATTTCTTTGTTGTGCTCTCCTTGCTGTCTTTTATTGGGATGCCCTGTTGTATTGTGTCTTTACAGATGAATGTGTTTAGTATATATCTACAAATATTTCAAATGGGTCTTTGATTTGTATCTTTAAATTTGAAATGGTGTTGTAGGTGGGGAAAAAAATCTCAGACCTTATTCGAGCTTCAGGCAACCAGACGTCTGGTTCAGAGCAGGGCAGGTAGCAAACAGAACTTACCCAAGTAGCAATAGATTTGATTGAGGTAAGCATCAGGAGGCCCTACATTCAGATTTCCAACTTTGTGTGTTTATATGTAGAAACAAAATGTGAGCATCCACATGCCTTAATAAATTGCTATCCCAACTTCTTTTTTAGGGTATAAGGCAATTGCAATTCACTTTACCCATTTCTTGAATTTTGTTATGGAAATGGAAGTTTTTTTGCACTGCGTTATGTACTTTCCATCTTATATGTGTGCTATGATTTGAGGTCTTGTACAAATTGAAACTGAATTAAAATTGAATAATTTTCTTAACATCAAAACCGAATCATATTGAATTGCTTCAGTTTATTCGGTCCATGCATGGTCTCATTAATTTAGTTCAAATTCGATTTAAGTGGACTAATTTCTGCCTGACTTAAATTAATGTTTATTGTTAATGAATAGCAATGGTCAATTATGGCTATTATGTTTTTCTTCAAATTGGAATGATTCTTTGTTCTCTGTTGATATTTTGATTGTGTGCCAATAGTACCATGTACTACACTATGTAGAATTGGTGCTTGTAACTTAAGTCTTGTAAAGCACCAATTTGTAACTGAATCTTCTATATAGCACCAATTTATTATTTGTTTAATTTGAATTTAGATTTACTTTTACAATGGAGTTTGATGACGGCTACAGGAGGCGAAGGAAAATCATAATCTTTGCGGCGACTGCTGTTGTTATAGTAGTAGACCAGTATATAAAAAAATATCTGAAGAAAGAGTCGTACCATTGTGAACCCCTACGCGGTATTATTGAAACAGAGAGAATTATCGATCACACTGATAAAACCTGTCGAGAACAAATAAGGTTAAGCAAGAGGGCTTTTTTCAGTTTAAGTCATTTGATTAGAGAAAAGGGTCTATTGAGGGATAGCAGATCTGTGCAAGTGAATGAACAACTAGTTATGTTTCTACAGACAGTAGGACACAATGTTAAAAACCGCGTCATTACACACAAGTTTGGACATTCTAGTGAGACTGTAAGTAGGTACTTTAACCTTGTATTGGGAGCAATCATTAAATTGTACCCGATACTATTGAAACATTCAAGTGTCGCAGTGCATCATCAAATAACAAGTAATGAAGAAAGATTTTAACCTTATTTCAAGGACTGCATCGAAGCCATAGATGGGTCCCATATCCCTGCGTGGGTGCATCTAAGCGACCATCCGAGGTTCCGTGATAGGAAGGGTGATATTTCCCAAAATATTCTTGCTGCCTGTGACTTTGACATAAAATATACTTACATTCTTTCTGGTTGGGAATGATCAGCATCAGATGCTCGAATCTTAGACAATGCATTGCACAGAGACGATGACGGAAAATTGGTGCTGCCACAAGGTAAATATTATCTCGTTGATGCTGGGTATGCTAACCAAGCAGGGTTCTTACGGTCATATCGAAACGTTCGATACCATCTGAAAGAGTGGAGAAATATTGATCAGTCACCAAGTGATAAAAATGAATTGTTTAACCTGAGACATTCACAATTAAGAAATATGATTGAACGTTCATTTGGCCTCCTGAAGTCAAGATTCAAGATCTTGAAAAACCAACCAGAATATCCTTTCAAAATACAAGCAAGAATTGTGTTGGCATGTGTGTTGTTGCACAACCACATTCTTACACAGAATAATGTTGAAGAAGAAGAACGATGGCTTGATGAAGAGGATGAAGAGGTTGAAGAAGATAGTACTAGTGTCCAATCGACCCCTCACCAAGTAAATGATGATGTTGAAGATGATAGTTCTGATGGTGAGGATCATGTGCTGGAGAATGGTGATTGGGATCTATTTCGAGAACAAATTGATGACCAGAAGTGGGCTGATTGGGTTGCAGACGATTTGTCCAACTCAGATTGAGTATTTATGAACTAGATTATTTGTTATTGATTAACTTCTATTTGGAATGTAATTCTGTTGTGGACAAACTTAATTTTTTTTGCATGGTTTGGGATGACTATATAACTTAAACATACTTAGTTCTAAAATTTTGCATGGTTTGGGATGACTGTATAACATAAACATACTTGGAAGCAAATTTTTGTGTTGTGGGATGCATGTATGTGGACTATTAACTGAATTGCAATGCTAGGTATATGGATTTCCCAATTAGTAATTGTTATTATTGCTTGGTTTAAAATTTAGTGTTGTGGGATGCATGTATGTGGACTATTATCTAAATTGCAATATTAGGTTTATGAATTTCCCAATTAGTAAGTGTTATTAATTACTTGGTATTAATGAAATATACTCACATTGTATATGGTGTATTTTGTTAGTTTTGATGTGATAGAACCAACAGGAGATTCTAATAGTAGGTCACAGGACATTGCTTCATGGCCTAGTGCCGTTTCTCATTACATGTTGGAGGGTATATTGAAGCAGTACAAGAGTGGTAAGAGTGGAGATAATGGATTGAAAAAAGAGCAGTTTATTGAAATTGCCAACCAACTGAAAGAGAAATTATTTACTAGTTACGACTGTGAACAAGTGAGAAACCACTTCCGGATTTGGAAGCAAAAGCTTAGAGCATTGAGTGACCTACATAAGCAAAGTGGATTGGGTTGGAATGCATCTGATATGAGATTTGATGCTCCTCAACACTTCTGGAATGATTATAGGGTATAATGGAATTTTTTAAATTATAATTTCTATATAATTGTGTTTTTTTTTCTTACTTACAACATAAGCACATTGACATTGTCCTTTATATTGCTAGAAAAAAGAACAAAAGTATTGGAAGGAACATAGTGTGCTCCCAATTCACCTTGAAGTTGGAGCTTTGCTAAGGAAAGAGATGGCAACTGGGAATGATTCAACAGTCCCCTCTGAAGCTGCCACTGAAGTTATGATGGACATGACAGGTACTCAGGTTAAAGGAATATGGAACAACGATGGTGTTGACTATGAACCTATTGAAGAAGAAGAAAGTGTTCCTTCCACTCCCATTGGTAGTACCAGCCGTTCTCGAGGAAGACCTCGTGGCTCCGTCAATAGTGGTAGAGAAAAGAGGAAGAAGGGTGCAGCTAAAAAAGGTGGTAAGTCCATTGAAATCGATTGCTAACTCAATCGAGAAGATGGTAATGAGTGAATCTCAGTCTGAATTTGGGAGAATAATTATAGATGTTGTTGATGCTATTCCAGACCTCAATTTTCAACAAAAGTTTAAGGCCAAGGAATATTTCATGGCCAAGAAGAATTCTGCCATTATCTTCTTGGAAACAAGAGTAGAAGATAGACGAAATCTGCTTGAGATGTACTTGCCAGAGATTGAGAAGAATTGAGGTGACAAAAGGAAGTGTTTGGACATTCTACGACAATGGTTTTATTGAATAGAAAATGCATCTGTTTGGTTGATGTAACTTGATGTTATGTTAAGTCTGTGACAATGGTGGCATATAGTCGTAAGAAATATTAAGACAATGGTTCTTTCTATGTTCCTCTCTGAATGATTTCAAGGTTTAAGTATGAACAATATCATTCTTATTTGTCATAATATTTTGGGTTCTTTGGTATGGTATAAATAGGGAGCGCATAGGTGACCCAGATTACTCCATTGAGAAAATTGGTGAGAGAGAACAGAAATGACATGTATTTAACACTCTTTGTCCTTATAACCTTCCTCAAGTAAGTGATGGAGACAGGTGCATGCAACAATTGAAGAACACAGATGAGGTGAATCTTGATCACATTTTTTTTCTTTTATTTATTTCCGTTCCTACCATTGTATATCAGTTTCAATTCCTGTTTAGGAGGTATAAAATTTGTGCCATTGAAGTCTCCTATTTTTTGTCCATCACACTCAGATGAGGGGTGTACTTAATAGTATTTTCTATGCATATTTCCTCTCTTGAAAATGTTTGTGTTAACTTACAGATGACATCGAATATGTCCGCTTGTGCTATTGCAAAGTGGGATTACTGTTGGAAATGTTGCTCGATTTTCACTTCTAAGTCAGGGTCACATGTTGGAAGGAAATTTTTTAAATGTTCAATGAATTGCCCCTTCTTCATGTGGGTTGACCATCTTAAGATGTGTGAGTGTGGGAACGGTCAGTGTAAGGTCAGAACTGCGAAAACAAGTGCAAATTATGGTCGATATTTTTGGTGTTGTCCACAATCAACTGGGGCATGAATTTCTTAAATTTTTTGTTTAATTTTATTTTATTTTTTTCAGATGTTTAAGATTTGAATGTTTATTTCCTTGTATTCTTATAAGATGATTATATTTGCTTTATAGGTTGAAAACAAAGGTTGTGGAATGTTCGAATGGATATCAAGTTCAAGCCCAAGTTGTGATACTTACCAGACTCCACCTAGGTCCCCATGCTCAGAAACCTCAACTTCATCATCTCCTTCCCCTTCATCAGACTATATCAAAGGATACTTGAACGGTGCAATAAAAGAATCTGAGGGTCATATGAGGATGTTGAGAGATGTTCTTGACGTAGTCAAGAAGCTTGATTTAAACAAAAATGTAGGATGGACTTTTTTGGAATTTTTTGGAAAAGAAAAGTCAGCCATTGTAATGATATTGAGTTCATTATCCATTTTTTTTTTTTTTTTTTTGTTTGATAGAAAGACTTAATTAGCATTTACTAGTACCTGGATGAACTCAGTACTATATTATACCTTTACATGCTTTTTCTCTCATTTGGTCCTAAGGACCTAAATTACTTGGATAAGTCATTGGAGACTATTGTTTCTACCCACTTTGAAGCATATCTATCTCCATAAACCAAATCATGCACTGGTTTGGGCAATTTTCAGATCTGAAGTATATGATACACGATACCTATTTCGATTACATGAATTACAATACAATCATGCCTTGTAATGTTCTTCTTTTTGTCCTCTTCAATTTACAAAAAAATTAAAAAAATAAAAAATAAAAAAATTAAATTACTGCACTACACTATTAGACTTAATAGTTCACGAGTTCTAGTTATGTTTCTTTTTTTTTCCCACATATTACCATAAAAAAGAAAAGGAAAAAAATTAAAAATAAAGTACATGTGTGTAACAAATTTTAGTTTTTGGTTTTGTTTTTGGGATTTTTTTTCCCAACAGAACATGGGTTCAAAGACTCAAAGGTAACCAAACAGTTTTACACTCAGAATCAATGGCCAGAATCAGGGTAACCAAACAGTTTTCACTCAGAATCAAGTGACAGAATCAAGGTAACCAAACAGTTTTCCACTTAGAATCAAGTGACAGAATCAGGGTAACCAAACAGTTTGTTACTAAAAGAAAATTATTCCAAAGAAACTCATTCATATGAGTTAGATCCAGAATCCTGAATCCCTGGAATCTGGTCCGATGGATAATTCGAACCAAACGCCCCCTTAGGTTTTCAAGAAATAACCAGATTAAGTCCAAGTTTGAGTTTTCATTGACTCGGACGTTTTACATGAATCATGTGAAACTCGTTAAGTTTGAATCTTTTTTATTGAACCATATATTGTTCATAGATCTGTCCCTTAAGAGTGTGCAAGCATATACCACAACGCTTAAGTTGCATTTTTGCAACATGTTAGACATAGGTTTGAAATTTGGAAATAATCTCTATTGCGAAGCAGGGGGTTCTTATCTACGAAACATCCATATCCTTAGTCCCTTCTCGCTCGAAGAAGGAGGAGAAGGAATATATTAAAAAATAACATTAAAAAAAAAAATGACTCAGCTGACCCAATTTAAGTCACTCGAGTCACGAGGTTTTGAAAAGGGTGAATTGAGTCAGAAAGCCAAGTTTTTTCCTATTATATTAGGAAGGTCTAAAATTTTGTTTTTCCTATTATTTTTTGGATTTATTCTCTTTTGAGTGAATTTATCAATATTAATCAGTACTCCCCCGTTTTATTAGTAATCAACAAATCAGGTAAACGTTTAGTAGCAGAAACACTTGGAATCGGATTCTTTTCAGTGCCATTAGAGGCCCAACTCATATCCAATGGTTTGGAGGACTCAGGCACATAGCCTTAGGTCCTCCTAGTCATTGGATGCGCATTGGGCCTCCAGTGACATTGGAGTGGATCTGAATCCGAATCACTCCATCAAATACCACATCAGAGGTTAAAAAATGGTTGTGTGCATGCCACGCATGGATGAGGGATAAGAGTCTACAGTGCATCCCTTTTATATCTACCCGACGGCTATACACATGATCGTGCACCATACACTACCATGCACATGACCTTTCTTCTCAGAAAAATAAAGCATTAGTGTTTAATCTTAATAAATAAAAAGTTTCAAGTACCTTAAGCGTTTCATTAGGAAAGGTTTGAAAACATAAAGGCATGCCTTGTTAAAATGGAAATTTTAAGAGAAGTGAAGCTAAATTTTTAAACTTAATAAGGAAAATTTTGTAATCATTACCCAATGTGATTGTATAAACTACTTAAATTTCTTACGATACATTTTGAATGTAATTTTTATTTTGTTTATAGCAAAGGTTTAAGGTGAAATTTAATAATAAAAAATGGAATGATTTGAAGTTAGTGATAGTCAGATAAGATAATGCTCAAGAAAGTTTCTTTTTTATGTTAAAAATTTTCACTTCCTTTCTTTTCTTTTTTTTCTGTTAAGATAGCATTTCTTCACCATCTTAGGCGATCTCTTTCATTATTATTATTATTATTATATTTTTTTCTTTTTAAAAAATAAAATGCATAGAAGTATTTAAAGTTTGGGGAAGATTCTCTATGTGGGAAGCTTGGAAAGGACTCTTCCATACGGTACCTCAATATATATATATATATATATATGTGTTATGTTTCTATCAAAATATATATATATATATATATGTGTGTGTGTTATTTGCCAATTCAGGTGGGCCGGGAAATGTACACATTTAGACCAAAAGGTCCCTTCCTCACTTGTGTCATTTCAACTTTTAGTCAAATTAGAATTTTTTAATGAAAGAGGGTTGGGCATGCTAACGGATTACCTAGGAATTAAGAATGCTAGTAAGATTTTGACCGTAGGATTTGATCAACTTGAATTAAATCGTTAGATTGAGAGAAAATATACAAACTTTCAGGCTGTGTTTGGTAGCTAAGAAAAGAAAAGAAAAAAAATACACATTTTGTACTTTTTCCTTTGAGTGAAGAATTTTTCTTTGCACTTGGTATGTCTTCACTCAAGAGAAGATTCTCATTTTCAAATTCAAAATTCCTCTTGGGAATTGTGAAGTTTTTTTTTGCTCCCCCAAAAATTTTCTTGCAAAAAACATAAGAAAACATGAAAAAATATGAAAAAATAATAAGACAAAAAATAATGATTACAAAATGATTTCCAATGTGTCTATCTCTCTCTTAAAATTCAAAATTTTTTTAATTTTTTTCTTTTCTTTTCTTTTATTCTCTTGATAACCAAACATACATAATCTTTTTTTTTTTTTTCTTACCATTTCATTTCATTTCATTTCATTTCGAGATTCCTTTTTCCTTTCTTTTCTTTTCTTTTCTTCTCTTGACTACCAAACATAGCCTCAATCCACACTATTGCTACATCTTTTCTTTCCCCTCTACTCGCTTCCCTTTGCAATTGGCCGGTGAACGGTGAAACAGTTGCATCTCCTTTCCACCTCTCTCCCTCTCCATGCCCAATTTCAGGTTTCAGGTCCCTTCTCCTCTGTCTCGCTCGGCTCAGATCCGGCTCAATTCTGCTCCGTTCCGGCTTCGTCTTCCCCACTCTCTCTTTTCTGCAATTCTTCGTTCTCCGTTTGCAACGTTGCTCGTTCACCTCCCCCATCCCTCCACTTTCTCTTCCTATTGAATGAATTAACGAATCAATCAATTAGAGAATAAAACAAGAAGAATAGAAACAAGCCTATTTACCTCAGGGTGATACTGAAGCCCATAAAACCTTTTCAATGGATGTCATCATCAGATGACTCACTGGACCCTTTAGCATATTTTTTTAATATCTAAACCATTAATAGACCTAATTGGCAAGTAACATGCATGTCAAATCCAATTGGATTTGGGAATTTTGATGGATGTTGTTTATTTAAATTTTGATTGTTTCCCGGTGATTATTATTTTGGAACTTCTTAAAAAAGAAGTATTGCAGGGTTTTCTTCGCTACATTCATGGCGTCGAGTTGAGTATTCTGTTGTAGTGCTTCTATCAAGCTTCAGCGATGCCGTCACGAGCTGGTTAGATAGTCGAAGAATCCCTCACGAACGTTTCGTTGTGAGTAACCCTCTCTTTCCTTTTTGGAACCCTAATGATCGTGTTTTCACCCAACTTTTTCCTTATCCTTTTTTTAGCTTTCTTGGAGTGAGACTTCGAGTTGATAGATTAATTTTGTAACTCCTTCGCAAACAGAACCGACGGAGAATCGGAGATAGAGGAGGTGACCAGGACTGAGAAAGAGAGAGAGAAGGGCAACGGGAGACAGGCGTATTTTTTGGAAGGGAGGCGAAGTTGAAGTCAGACGGAGAGGAAGGGGAAAGGAAGAAGAGGAAAAAATACCACTGAGCGATGCGATGGTATTGATTAGATTTTGTAGGACAACGGCTATTAACGATTGAAATCTTTTATTTTTTATCCGACAATCACTAAACTGCTCGCATACCCAATTCTTAGGTAACTCCCTAGTAGTACTGACTTTTTCCCTTTGTTTAATATAGATTTTGAAAAGTACAAGTTTGCAAGGAGTTGTCAAGTAATGAAATATATATATATATATATATATATCATGTTAATACGTGGGAGAATGTTTGATTCAATTAAGTTTTAAATATTGACAAGTGGCCAATAGCGACTTTCTCCACATTCTATGATTAGAATTATCATAACACTTGTCGGAGCAACAAGATTGTTTAGCTTCCAAGCTACCTGCATATAGGAATTATTCCTTGTGAGAAAGTTTAAAATGGTGGAACAATATCAATTGTTAAATTGATGAAAATTGAAAGAGAGTTTTCCTTTACCCATGAATTCCTTGACCGATCGGTTCAAATAGTACAGAGGGTATCTAGGAATAGTGGGAATATATAATCAATTTTATACTATAAAGATTGGAGCATTTACAATCCTAAATGGATATACTTTTTCTTCACCTATGGTCGAAGAAAAGTTTCTCTAAATTGAAAAGTGAAAATTGAGAGAGGGAGAGAAAGTAAAGAACAAATTAATCCTTTTAGAACCCCAACCAACAATCTCAAGAGGGTGCTTAACTTGCACACTTTGCACCATCCATGTGATCCATCCCTTTCGCATAATAGATTGCCATTGACATTTCAAATGAAATAATTTCATTCCATGTGACAACCAAACCAATCCTAATAATAAATAACAACAAAAACAAAGCCTTATCCCAACTTAATGGGGTCAACTACATGGATCCAAGCAAAGCCAAAGAAATAGAAAAAAAAGAAGGAATTAAAAGAGACAGAATAGTAATCACTAACAAAGTAGTACACAGCTAAAATGGGTCCACTACCTGGATCCTAGCCCTCCAATCCACTCTATTCAGAACCATACTTGGGATAAGACCTAATTTGTGCATGTCTTTCCTCACAATCTCTCTTATGGTCATTTTTTGCCTAACTCTAGCTCTTTTGAATTCTTCTATCTAAATCAAGTCACTCCTCCTTACCGGTGCATCCGGTGGCCTTTGTTGAACATGCCCAAACCACTTCAAACGACATTCTTGAAGCTTGTTAGGAATTGGGGCAACACCCAGATCCGCTCTGTTCATTCTTTACTTTATCTCTTCTAGTTTTTTCACACATCCATCTTAGCATTCTCATTTTCGTTACCCCTAGCTTATCAATATGCTGCTTCTTAACGGCCCAATATTCCGACTCATACATCATAGCCGGGCGCATAACTGTTGTACAGATTTTTTCCTTTAGTTTAACTGGTACACGTTTATCACACAAAACTCCAGATGCACTCCTTCACTTCATCCATCCCACTTTAATTTTGTTTAACTTCTCTTTCTTCAATATTCACCTCGTCATTATCTCTCGTAGAGTGGCTAAAGTTATACATCAGATATTCAGTCTTCGATCTGCATATCTTAAGATCGCTTGCTTCCAATGCAGTTCTCCATCGCTCTATTTTAGCATTGAGTCCTAATTTTGTATCATCCAATAAAACAATATCATCCGCAAAAAGCATACACGAAGGGATGTCACCTTATATATCTTTTGTCAACTCATCTAGAACAAGAGCGAACAAATAGGGGCTTAGAGCAGACCCTTGGTGTAACCCAATACAAATAGGGAACTCACAACCTCAGCCGCTCTTGGTGCTCACACTTGTTACCACGTCATCATACATATCTTTAATTAATTCTGCATATTTGCTCGACACCATTCTCTTATCTAGAACATGTAATATTAAATCTCTAGGAACTCGTCGTAAGCTTTTTCCAAGTCAATGAAGACCATATGGAGGTCCTTCTTACCAGCACTAAAGGTTTCCATGAGTTTTCTAAGGAGGTATATAGCTTCAGTTGAAGATCTCCCTGCATAAAACCAAATTGGTTATCTGAGACTCCTGATTCTCTTCTCAAGTGCACTTCAATAACATTCTCCAAAAGCTTCATTGTGTGGCTCATAAGTTTTATACCTCTATAACTATTGCAATCTTGGATATCTCATTTATTCTTATAAATGGGGGTTACAAAACTTCTTCTCCACTCATCAGGCATCTTTCCTCATACTCATAATTTTGTTAAAAAGATTAGTTAACTAAGATACACCACTGATCTCTAAGCTCTTCCAAACTTCTATAGGGTCATCGTTTAGGCCTGGAGTCTTTCCAGACTTCATCTTTCTTAAGGCCTACTTAACCTCCGAAACTCCAATCCTTCTTACATATCTATGTCTAATGTTGTCCAGATGAGAAGGGTGCAATAGGGTAAAATCCACTCAGGTTATCTCCAGCTAAAAGCTTGGAAAAATAATCGCTCCATCTTGTCATGATGTCTACATCCTTAACAAGCACTCTACCACCTTTATCCTTGATACACCTAACATGCTCTAGATCTTTGCTCTTCATGTCTCTCAACTTAGCTAACTTATATATAGTTTTTTCTCCAGCTTTAGTGTTCAGGTTACTGTAGAACTCATCATATTTCTGTGCCTTTGTTTTTCTCACAAATATTCTAGCTTCTTTTCTGAAAGAGTAATATTTAATTTTATCGTCATCTTCCTTAGTCCTTTGCTAAATCTTAAAACAGACATTCTTATGCTTAATGGCTTTTTGGACCTCCTCACCCCACCACCAAGTCTCTTTAAGGTCATGCCAGGTGCCTTTCGCTTCCCCTAAAACCTCTTTAACGACATTCTTAATACAGGTTATCATTTTGGATCACATTGCATTGGAGTTTCCTTCACTATCCCACTTACTATGTTTGACCACTTTATCGGTAATTTTAGTCTCCACCATCTAATCTTAGGGCAAACCGGATTCCTTGATTTACGAATCTGAGAGCAGAACTATATATCCAAGACTACCAATCTATGTTGCGATGTTAAGCTCTCCCCAGGGATAACCTTGCAATCTTTACACAGCAATTTATCGGCCCTTCTGGTAAGAAAGAGGTCAATTTGACTAGAATGAAGTCCACTTCTATAGGTAACAAGGTGTTCCTCTCGCTTTTCAAAAAAAGTATTCAAAATAGGTAGATCATAGGCTACTAAAACTGAAATCCCCTCCTCGTTCCTTTCCCCAACACCAAATCTTCCATGCACACCTTTATAACCGCGTTGATCCTTCCCAACATGTCCATTGAGATCCCCTCCTAAGATAATATTTTCATCATGTCGAAAGCTTTGCACTAGTCCATCCATATCTTCCAAAACTGTGCTTTACTAGCTTCATCCATCCTTACTTGTGGAGCAGAAGCTCTAATTATGTTGACAACCTCATTCTCCAACATCATCTTTATTGCAATGATCCTATCCCCCACTCTTTTCATGTCCACAACGTCATTCTTTAGGTCTTTGTCTACTACGATGCCCACTCCACCTCTATGGCTATGATCTCCCGAGTACCAAAGTTTGAAGTCCTCTAAGGCCTTAGCTTTCTTACCCTTCTATCTTATCTCTTGAATACAAGCAATATTAATCCTTCTTCTACTCATGACATCTATAAGCCTCATACTCTTGCACATTAAGGATCCAATGTTCCAGGTAGCAAGTCGAACCCTACGCTTGTGAACTACAATTGTAACAAGTCTATGAGACATGACTTATCCTAATAATAAATGAAAATTAATGATTTGCCCTCTTCTTGCAATTTGAACATACAAAAATCTCTTCTATTCTCATTGGGAAGGCAGAAACAATTAGAAATAAAAAGATCAGAAATCTTTTGGAGGTTACTATCTTTTTAATGTTGAATCAAATAACATTTAAGCACTACAAGTCCTCTCAAATCCTAATAGCATAGCAGCTCCGTGGAAATCTCTACAATCACTAGTAACCTATTGAGCGTTCTTTTGCTCACATTTCAAGTGATTTTAACAGCCTACTCCCTTGTCAAGAGAGGTTTGTCCATCCTGTGTAAGATAATTTGGCCTCATTCTACTCTTTGGCTTATACATGGCTTTATTTCATCATGGGTGAAGGAAAAATTGATCATAATCTTATGGCCTTTTATTAAGTCAAGACCCTATGTTGTGGATACATGAACCATTGATCCCTGCTCACAATTTTTTTTTTATCATAAAACTCACATATTAATTTCAGCTCTATAGAATTTTTCAAGTGACAAAATATAAAAATAAAAATCAAGGCTATTTCACTATCCCAATATTGATATTACTCAAAATGTAATTCCATAAAAATAGCAGGTTCCGTTTGATTGCAAGAGAAATTAAAGGGAAGCAAAGTGAAATTTTCAAACCCGAAAAAAGAAATTTTTTGCAATCATTATCTGATGTGACATAATCACTTACTCTACATCATTCCATAGTTGATATTAACTTTCACTTTACTTCCAATTCCTTTTGGTTTAGAAAGTAAAATAAAAATTTGGAAGAGGGTTGAGCATACCGTGGCATACACCAATCACAAAGCTAGACATAGGAGGGCAAGAGAGTCTTTTTCAAAGAGAAAGGAGAGAGGATAACACATGCTAGGCACCTTGGCAGTGTGATCAGACTTTGCTCCTAAAATGTGTCATTGCTAAATAAGGTAAGAATTTAATTTAAGTAGCTGATATAACCACATGGGGATTAGATTACAAAAGTTCTTTTTTAGGTTTGAAAATTTTTCATTTCTCTTTCCTTTAGTTTCCCTTAGAACCAAACCCAGCCTAAGGGATCGAGTTCCCTGTCCAATTGTATGTGTTAGTGCCTCTCTCTCTATTCCCTTTGGAAACCAATGTGAGATCAACACTTATAAGGTTGATATGAGACATAACATGCCATCACACTTCCAAACCCGATGTCCATGGTGGCCCACTCCAGATCAGGCAACCCTTTCTAAGCAGATCTCACTGGTCTCTAGACTTTTTGCTTGAGGGCAGGTAGCTCTTTCCTAGTAGCTCTCACTCTGGCACCAGTTTGCCCCTTTCATGCGCAAGTTGGGTTGAGGATCGACTACTCTGATACCACTAATGCAGGTCTAGAAGATAAATCTCATAAACCAGCTTACAAGGTGAGGGACCCACGACCATATCAACCCACATCAATTCCTTTGGGAACCGATGTGAGATCAACCCCTATACGGCTGACATGAGACTGTAACATATAGCCCCACTGCCCAGACACAAGGAGGGGCAAAATGACTGCTCTGCTTCATAAAAAAAATAAAAAAATTCACCACTATTAATGCTTTCTGCACGTGCTCCCATTGGTCCCCATGTTGATACAAAGGTGCCACTCCCTTTTAGGGAACCCTATCTATCTAATCATTTCCTCTTGCTTTTTTGTTATGGATCCATGGTCCATTTATCATGAGTATCCTTAACGCTGAAGGTGCTCATCGACAAAAAGTTCTATTCACATGACTCATGAAATGTTTTCCAAACTTATTGGGTTGTAAAGTACATAAACTGCCACCGCTCTAGCCTAAACATGACGATCAATCATGAGACTCATTACACCTTCACCATGTTAACCCTCAATTAATAGTAACTAACCATAGCAGAGGAAAAAGAACCTCTCCAACATGTTGGACGCCCAGCGTGGCATCCAAAGGCTCGAAGAACCTCAGCACGTGCGTTGATGTGTTGGGGTGCATGTATGGGTCTCCCAGTCGTTGGATGCCACGTTGGGCGCTCAGCACATTGGAGAGAAGTCAGATCCAATAATTTGTTGTGGTAAAATATGACTTTTAACCGATACCTCCATTCCCCTTACCATAGTGGGGAGGTTGTTATTCCATTTTTCCTCTTTTAAGGTATAGTTAAAAAATCAGGTTTTTAGACTTGATTCGCCTTCTCATAATCTTGTGACTCACGCAAATCAAATCTGGCCAATACAAATTATTTTCCTCTTTTTTCTTATCTTTTAAAGAAAAATATTCTCTAAGCCAAAGGTATAATGGAATCTCCTATGTTTTTGCCCCTGTTCTCTCTCTCTCCCCTGTTCTCTCTCAACCGTTGGAGTCTTTTGAACCAGTGCAAAGGTTGATGATGATTTTTGTTGTTTATCTCTACCAACATCAAGCAATGGATCATTCAAAGAGAGCCCCTTTCCCATGCCCAAATCCCTCCTTCCAAACCTTGAATCTCGAGTTCCTCTGTTTCCATCGCTAGAATTAGGATAAATGTCTCGAAACGGTGATTAATTATATTTATTCTCTGTTCATATCACAATTGAGACTGAAAGGCTTTGTGCGTACACTATTTTTGTCAATCCTAGTAAATTCACTGGCACAATATCCATCTTTCGTAAGGGGTGAAACTCTTCATGAATTCCCATCTCAACCTTCTCTACTAGATGTTCTAACATCTCTGCCATAAGTCTTTTCGCAAAAATTCCCTTGAAGAAACTTTCCCAGCATCTTTACCAGAAAGATCATCATAAATCATTTATCTTTCTTATTGATGGTACAACAATAGATAAAAAATAAAATGAGAAGGTGATTGGATTAGTTGAAATGCTTACCAAAGGCGACTCTCAGGTCACTAAAAGCTCCACCAACAACGGGCAAGTCGACGCGTTGTAACACAAAGCAACGGAGTAGAGCACACAGGCCGGTAATGGGGTCGGATAAGATGACGACTGGGCAGCCGTTTATGATGACAAGCTCGACCGCAAGCCCAGCATCCACATGCTCTACTTCAAAGGACTCTAAGAGAGCAGGGAGAAGGGGATACGAGGGCCAATGCTACAGTGTGTTGTGGTGGTAAGCAGGGGAGAGAGAGAGAGAGAGAGAGAGAGAGAGAGAGAGAGAGAGAGAGAGAAACATCAATTGAGGGAAAGAAATGGAGTGAGATGATTGAACTACTGTGATATTTTCCCCTTCTATTAGAGGACTAATAAGGTGCTAGTGTGAAAAAAAATGTAGGATATTCTATTCTACTATGTCGGCTTAGAGAACCTTTTCCCTTTTTCTAATATTTTCCTTCTTCTACTTTTCCGAGTTAAGAGAGACTGAGGCTATGATTGCTTCACAGGTGAGAAGAGAAACAATGGACTACTATTGAAGACAACAAACAAAAAGTCTAATGTTTGCTTTAGTGATTGTTATGACTACTAATCATGTTTCATGTTTTATTAACTCCACTCATGTGACTCGCTTCAGTCAAAACCTGAATTTCCAACAATGCTTTATTGTCAGAGTAGAATCAAATTCCTAGTCTAAAGGTACAAAGTTTTCAGGTTCATTATCAAAATAATAATTAAAAAATAAAATAAAATCGTAGTCTAAACACATTTATGATATGTGGCAAATTTGATGGGGTTGAAATTCTATGTATAAGCAATTGCACATATCTCAAGTTTCAATCCATACAAATCTAACAGAACAAAGAATTGAAAAAACAAGAGATATCTTAACAAGGCATGCAAATACGTAAGAGGATATTTAATTAATTAAATTAGGTTTTGAAATTTTTTTTGGTGTAAATTAAGTTATGAAATTTAATACTCAACTAATCAAACTATGATCTTCATCAAATGGTTGAAAATTTGGAATGAAACATCATCTTTCAGGTGATGCAAATGAGTAAACATGACCATGTGCTCTTGCTTTACCATCTCAACAAGTGGTCTTTGCCATGAAAGGATGAGACACCCAAAACTACTATTTTATGAAGAATCAAGACCGAGGTAAGTTACCCAATTTTTCTTGTACTCATAATTCCTACAAGTGAAACTCCAAGGTAGGGATGGGGTGGGCTTGCCAGTTCAAGTCTTCAAGCGGAACTTGACCTTAATTTTCTTGATCTATAGAACAAAACAGGGGAAAAGGTTTTTTGAGCTACTAGGGGATGATGGGTACACACCATGATGGGGTACACACCTTGATTAACCCGGTCTATGTTGCAGGAAGCCATATATATACATAAGAGTAAAGAATCACCGCCTCGATGGGAGAGTATTATTTCCCACTCATAAGGGATTCTTTATTATTTTCTCCCTCCTGCTTTGACCACGTGAGTCCTACATGTGGATCATATCGTTTTCTGCACAAACATTGGTGTGGCACGCTGATTCCTCCCCCCACACTAAAGTCATGAGGACCGCTTTCCTATACATAATTACATGCACACAAACCTATACTACAACGGTATAAACCGAGAAATAAAACATATAAACTAGAAGAGCATTGGATGAAGGCTTCCAATGCTGTTATGAGGACGACCAACACTATTGACCCTTTCTATACATAAAACTAGAGATTACAACACATCCTGTCTGCAAACCGGGCACGAACCATGTCCGAGAAGCCACCTGTCTACGCATGCCAAGTGAAACGTGTGGTGGCACTGTGGCAAGCTCCTAACAGACTCCCCTACTTCAACATCCTGTCATTATGCCAATAATTAGCAAAAAAATAACAACATAGAGACAGAAGGTTAAAGAATTCCTTCAGATGTAATATAATCCTCTTGTCTTCATTGAAATATATGTACCTGCAAACAAATTGTGCAGCAGAACGTATCACCATATTTTTCCTTCTCTTCATCTGTGAGCACATGCCATGGCAGTTTTTCCAATGACTCCACTGACAACCCTCTGGAGGGCAAGTCGCTATATATATCATAAATCTCATCATAACTGATGTTAGCAATTCTCACCTGGTCGCATTAAACAATCCATTCAAATGGCAAACCAAACTATCATTTTAATTTGACATGTTAAGCAAGAATAAAACAGGAAACATCCTCTCCGGACAGCGGGGTTGAAGCTGTGTACATTATAACCTTCCCCAGACCCTGCAGTGGCAGAAGCCTCGCGCACTGGATACACCCTTTTGATGTTAAGTAAGAATATAAGCATAAATAGAACTTAAGAGAGTAACACAACCTGCCAACGGTAGGCTGTATACATTGTGGGAGCAAATTGTTCCTGTACAAATCTCCCGTGGAGAAGTTCCTCAACAAAATCTGCCTGTAAGGCAACAGAATGGAAAGTTAGATTTAGGCCAAGGATCCCAAAACCATCACTCCATAAGCATTTACAAAAAAAATGAAGCACATGTATATAATGGCTGTAAAATTGCAGGCACTCATATGCAGTCATGAGTAGAGGAAGGACCAGACAAAAACATATTTACCGACCATAGATGATGAGCTCCGAGAGACAGAATGCTCCGAACACCAGTAAGCACGGGAAGCTTCCAGAACCTCCACAGAGAGGATAGCCCCAGCAACAGCTCCCAGTCCAGCTCCGCGAAGAACACCGCCGTCTGAAGCTCGACCTGCTAATGCACCAGTGACAGCTCCTGTGAAGGCTCCAGCTGTATGAAAAGTTGAGTGAGACCAGGATAACAATATCATCATAATTAAAGTAATGTTAATGCCATGCAATAGTAACTTATTGGGAAGAACTTGTTTCCATAACTTATATGAGGTAACTTCATTGGTAGTTTATGAGAAAATGTTGTCCACATCCTCAAATACTCATCTATCACTATGCAGAGATTCAGCACAAACCAATTCTCCCATAGGAGACGTGAAGTTTTGAAAATCAGTTGATACTTAACTTTGAGAATACAAGGTTGAAAGTCCTAGCTGGTGGGCCATACAATAGAAATGGGGAATAAACTTGACATGTGGTTAATTCAATCCAACAGTTGATTTGACCAAGAGATTCCTCCAAGTGGCTCAAGAAAGTCTGGACCGTGTAGAGAGGCATCCCAACACAGGCCATGTAGGAAACAATTGCCCTAACATATTACACTTACCCTATATTTGGCAATACCTAAAAAAATAGAATAAAATAGAACCCAAAGCTTATGTGCTTAAGAACTGAGTCACTGATCATCCTGATATCAGAGGGTATTTCAGGCAAGTAACCACCACCAGCTGATTTTTAGGAAGACAGGAACTGAAGATGATAACTGGTAAATGTTAAGAAATTGAATCACTTTTTTTTTTTTGGCTAACGACGGGTATCTAGTCCCGTGGGCCCATACTGACCCCACAACCACATGGACATGGTCATACTGGAATTGAATGAGAACCATTCAACTTTCATTGAAAGTAATGAAGAGACGCCTTTGTGAGTGGCCCCAAGGAGGTAAGAGGAGTTGAACTCAGAACGACATGCTTCCTGAGGCGAAGGTCCCTTTGCAGATACGGCTGCCCTTACTTGGTTGGACTAGCATGACTAGCTTTGGAAGCCAAGAGCCAAGAAGAACCGGTCCAGCCCAGGGTTTTGGTCCAACAAAGGTTGGAAATAAAATTAGTAGTTACTTAGTATTTTATTTCATGCATTTTATTTTCCAGATTTGAATGTAAGAGTTAGGATTTATTTCTTTTGCATTAGTTTCCTTTTATGGCTATTTTCTAGTTTAGGCTAGAGACTATGTTAGTAGAGTTTCTAATTTCATGTCTTTATTTTCTATATATTGGCTGTAGTCGATAGACATGTAGAGAATGATGAATTAATTATTTTGGTTGAAGTTGTGGTTATGCTTGGTCGTGTGAATCTCCTCCCTTCCCTTTGATTCTTCCCTTCTTCCCTAAGGCCCCCATCCCCTGACGCAGTTGGGTGATGGAAGGGAGCTCTTTGATTTAGAAATCTCTTTTATTTACTTTCCTTTTTTAGAGTTAGCATTAGTATGGTAGATTTTCAATGGAGTGAGATTTTATTTCTGTTTCAATTAGATGCAATATTTGTTTCAAATAGGAAAGTAGGTCTATTTTCAGTCTTTAAATAGATTTATTGAACTCAACTGAGAATTAGATTTGAAGTTTTGATTTGAAATTGAATGTTTGCCTAGCCGAAGCTTTGGCTGCCGTGACTCTCTCTTTTCAGATTTTTTTCTCTTCTTCTTTCCCTCTGTTCTTGTTCTCCTTCTTTTCATTCTCTCTAATGCTGGCCGAGCCCCCCCCCCCGTTTTTGGGCGACAGTTTCAGCACCAAACAAGGGATCGATCTCTATCACCTTTCATCTGTTGGAGCTGAAATTTTGTGCGAAGATTGCTCTTCCCTAAGAGATCAAAGCCCCCCAAACTTTGGTTCCGGAAATCCCTCATCATAGGGTAGAGTTTCAGTTGTAGGTCTGGACCAAACGTCACTGTAGAGCTCAGTTTCAGTCTCTTGGAACCCCTGGATTGCTTGTTGTCTAAGGACACTTTTGATGGTTTTAGTAGAGCTGTGAGTTGCGACCTCTCCTTTGAAATTTCAGACCCAGCCAATGCCTAAACAGTGAGTTCTCCCTCCCAAAGTATTGTTGACTCTACCGCTGCAGCCTATTTCAAGGTTGAAGAAGACTCCTAATCGTTAGTTTTCTTATTTCTTCTTTCCTGATTAATACCCTTCTTTTAACCCGTTATTTATACCCTGCCCTTCAATTATTTGCCATTTCTAATCTACCCCTTCCAAATAAATACCAATTACCTTTGTGTCCAATCCTCATTTAGTTAACATATTCTATTATTTACAAACCTGCCACTCTTTATTAGAAACCCCAGATTAATTTCCAGAACTGAGATTTCTTTGGAATTAATTCCAAAGCTGACCCATTCAGTTGTTTCACCTTAAAAGGGGGTTTAAAATTGTGCCAAAAATTACACATTTGCCATTAATTTATTGAGTATCCAAGTGGGCCCTAAGCGATCCGATTTCAGTCTTTGGAATCCAGATTCGCATCATCCCATCTTCCCTACGGCCCCCCATCAACTTGGTATCAGAGCCGAAGATCCCATTCCCCTTCTTCCTTCCATCTTCTTCTTCCTTTCCCCCTTTCTTTGTTTCAATTCTACAGAAACTGAGGAAAAAAAATAAGTCGTGACTCTGTTCAACACAAAAGAGTCGACCCAACCCAAAACCCATGTCAAATCCTAGTCGCTAGGGTTCCAGCAAACAGAAAAAAAAAAAAAAAAAGAAGGGTTGAAGCAAAGACGAGAGAGTAAGAGTTAGCAAGCCAAAAACAGAAAGAGAGAGAAACAACAGAAGAAGTAGAAGATAAGAAGAAGAAAGAGTCCAGGAAGCATTGAAGAAAAGAAGAAGAAAGAAGATGAGAAGAGAGAGCCGAGAGCCAATCCTACCTGGTCCAGTCGCTATTCTGTCGTTGTTCAGGTCCTGGCCTCCAAATCTGTCGCTGTTCCTACCAACAGAGAAGAAGACTCACGTCTCCCTCTCAACCCACAATTCCTTCTTTTCGATTTAATTTCCCCTAATCTTTTTCCGGAATTTCCAGTATTGCCCTTCGATTCCCCACTTATCCCTAATTGTCCATATTTTACCTTATCTTTCCAAGTATACCCCTGCACCCACATGTGACATCCTTTTGGAACTTAAATTGAATTTCAATATTTACAGTTCTGCCATCCCTATAAAAAATAAAATAAATAAAAAAAAAAATCCAGAGATAATTACCATTCTGCCATTCTCCTTTAAGTTTTCATTTATTTACTATTTTGCCATTACTCTTTGAGTGCTATTTTGTTAATCATCACCATGATAACCAATAGTGAAGTTGTTCAATAGCTGAACTCTTATAAAGGAGAAACTTATACAAAAATTGATGCTCTCACTACCATTGTACATCCTTTAAGACAATGATGGAATCTATGCAAGTTTCTATGGGATCCATGCAAGTTTCTATTGATCATTTGGTGGCAGCAGATAAAGGAAAGAGTTCCATTCAATCTGAGGATTCTTCCAACACCACTCCACAAGATCCGTCACTACCACTACCACCATTGCCACCACATCATACACCACCACCACCACCTCCACCACAATACGGAACTAGTAGATATGATGACGGAGCAGAACGAGCAGTAAAATTGGATGTTCTTGATTTTTATGGAGACAACAATCCATAATTGTACCTTGACTGGATTCACAGCTTAGAGACATTCTTCAGATCGTATGGGTTGACTGAGACCCGAAAGATCATGTTTGCAGAGGCTAAATTGAAAGGCACAGCCCGAGTCTAGTGGGTTAAGCAACAGCAACAGAACCGAACCCAAGGCATTGGTTTAGTCACTTCTTGGGCTAAAATGCATGAAGACTTGAACCGGAGATTCTTACCTTCTAATTACAAGCAACGCATGCATCTCAGGTTTGCATAGTTGAAACAAAAGAATTTGATCATTGAAGAATACATTGCGAGATTTTATTATTTAGCCACTAGTTCTGATTTTGAGTGGGATGATGAAGTATTAGTGGCACAATTTGGCAATGGTTTGCACCCTCAACTTAGTGTTGCCCTTGCATCTAGTCGACTGCTTACTATGGAAGACGCCGTGCAAGTAGCGTATCAGGTTGAGGAAAGTCTGAAATGCCCATACAATCGGAGAAATTTTGCAGATACTTTTCCTCGAGTTACTAGTTCCATCCTGCAACAGCCTCCTACCCAAGAAATGTCATCTAGCAAACCACAGGCTAACGCTACATCTATGGCCTCTTCACGACCTAGTCGCACCTCGACATGTTTCTAAAATGTCATCGTCACGGCCTACTCATCCATACTCACCCTCTCGGCGTGGTTCAGATAAACCTTCTAATGCAACAAAATTTACAGTTCGGTGCTACTCATGCCATGGATTTGGACATATCAGTGCTTAATGTCCCAGCCATTTGGTTGCTTTTATTGATAAAAATTCTCCTATACCATATATTCCCGAAGAGCAACTTGGTTTTGACACAGTTGATTTAAGAGAAGAGCGTGCGCCAGGTGAAGTCAATGACACTCTCAGTGATGAAGACCAACATCCTTCTATGTCATTCGTTATGTGTTGACCACTCAAAAAGCCACTGACAATGAAAATTGGCGTCGCAGTAATATTTTCCAGACTCGTGTGAAGTGCAATGACCAATTGTTGACCTTGGTCATTAATGGAGGTAGTTGCACTAATGTTGTCTCTGAAAACGCTGTTCGTAAGCTAGGATTGAAGACAGCCACATCCAAATCCCTACAAGGTTACTTGGGTGAACAACGCTAATCTCAAAATCACAGATAAGTGTTTGGTCACATATTCTAATGGTGGATTTAAGGATACAGTCCAATGTAACGTCCTCCCTCTGAAGGTGTGCCATATCCTTCTTGGTTGTCTTTGGTTGTTTGACAAGAAAGTACAGCATTGTAGCTATGCCAATACCTATGCTTTCAAGCATGCCAACAAGACTATGAAGTTTCATCTTGCCAAAGATCTCCTTGAAATTAAGCTCAAGAAGATGGTGGAATCGTTCCTCATTCAATATATTCCTTCAAACGGTCTCCTCGGTCCTTTTCCTAACTCGACGGAGTCTAGTTCTTTTCAGATGAGAGTTGATGCAAATACGGCTGTCCTTACCTGGTTGGACTAGCATGACCGGCTTTGGAAGCTAAGAGCCAAGAAGAACCAGTCCAGCCTAGGGTTTTGGTTCAACAAAGGTTGGAAATAAAATTAGTAGTTACTTAGTATTTTATTTCATGCCTTTTAATTTTCAGATTGGAAAGATTTATACTGTGTTTGGGTACCCTTCTGCTTGTTTTTTAACATGGACAACAGGGGGAAAAAAGAGAAAACAGGAAACTTTAGAAACAAAAGGTGACTTTGAGAACAGTTTTTTTTGTGTGTGCGTGTGAGTGCACTTCACAATTTTTGTACACCATATAAATAGGGAAAATTTCTATCACTCGATTCACTCCCCTATACTTATCTTATATTTACTCATACTCCCTTGCACTAAGTTTCTTTTTTGATTCCCCAGAAAAACAAACTGTCACCTCTCTTTCTCCCGTACTAATTCTAAATCACTAACTTACCCTTGCTCCCCTCCCCTCCCCTCCCCTCCCACCGCCTCTCTTCCATAGCTCCCGCCACATTCTTGTGGATTAGTGGAACAAATGAAAATGTTTCGTAGAAGCAGCAGACCTGATAAGTAATCGGTGCTGCACCATAGGAAACAACCAATTTATAAGAGAATTTTTTAGCCTTTACATGTATCTGTAGAATCACTAACCCCAAAAAGGTATAAATATCTCCAAGCAGAAAGCAAAAAGAATATACATAAACCAAAATATGTCCATAGGTCCTAGTTCATACAAATGCACCTAGCAAGACAACTCCCTGATCGAGGAGAGAATGAGAGCATGGGGGTAAGCAGTTTGCGAGCCACGCAAAGGCATTCTCTGCTGCTCCTGGTTCTTATAATCCCACTGATAATGTGGGAACAGAATGCAGCCCTCTTCCCAGATCCATCTGCACACAAGCCATCAAACCCCCCCCCCAAAAGCAATGGTGATAGGGAAGTCGTGGCACTGAGGCTTGACCATAGTTGTCAAGGCGTTGCCTAGGCGTCCAGGCGGTTTGCCTAGGGCCTAGGCGACAGTCGCCTTATTACACTGCATGTCGCCTTGTGTTTGGCACTTAAGATATTATTCATAAATAAGAAAATACCTTCTATTTGAATCCAATAAAAATAGTTTAAAAATCAAATTCCGAAAGGATAAAAAGTCAACCCCCAGTCTAAAAACAAAAATTGGATTTTGGTTTTCAGGGCGATTTTCAACTTTTAAATGCTAGGGTTTTTCTCAATTATGAAAATTTTATAAATTCTATCATGTTAAAACATTGCTAAATACCAAAAGTCCGGTAAAATAATCTTTTGTTTTGATATCCATAAAATTATTTTTATTCAGACGATTTTAACAACATTCACGCACTTAGAATAAGTTTGAGCAGAGCATAACATTGTCATTACAACTCAGATTTAAGTAATCTTAGACTTGTTAGAAAACTGATTTTATGTTATAACTAACACAAAAAGTCTCATGTAAGAATAAAATCATTTGACCAGTCAAACTTATAACTTAATATGACTTATTGTTAATTTTTTATGATTTAATGTGGTTAAATGTTGATTTTTAATGACTTGATGTAGCTTAATCTTGATTTTTTATGATACAAGGTATATATATAACTTACTAAATAATGTTAGAAAATAGGGAAAATAAAAAATAACACTTGGTAGCCTTGTTCGCCTTAAGGCAGGCGCCTTCTCGCCTAAGCACTTAGACAACCCTCCACCGCCTTGGTTTCTCCTTGGCACCGTGACAACTATGGGCTTGACAGATCTACACCTCTTGATGTTCCCGTTAAAGGCCCTCCCGGAGTCGATCGTTGCAAAAGTTCAGATAGGTGAGGGCACATTTGATCCACTGGTCTCAACTTGAATGTCTACATAGTTATCCAAATTGATCCCATCACCACCATTTTTTCTGCCTCTGCACCCCCCAATTCAGCAAACTTTTCGGCAACATCAAATAAATTGGTTTCACATGCTATCCTCCAGCAATCTCCCCAGCGACCCATTCCGAGTTTCTGAATTCTCTACTCCTAAAACACTTCAAATTATAACCAGGGGATGACCCATCAAGAAACAAAAAGGAAGATGAATCAGGGGGCACTAACATAGTTAGTAAGTTCAAGAACGGCAATTAAACAGGCCATATGGTAATAATACTTTTCAAAAATTCGACACAATAAAACACGCACTGCAATGATACAGTACGTGTTTAATACGGTTGCTATGTAAAAATCCGGGAGAAAAAATATAGGTATATTTTGGTATTAAGAATGAACTAAAACTGACTGTTTATAACTAAATTCTAATATCCCATGCTTTCATGAACACCTAAATCCAATATTGGGAATCATTTCTCAAATTTTTTATTTTTACATTTAATATTAATTAACATGTCTATCATAGCAAATGTTAATCCATTAGCCACTTTCTATCATAACAACTAATAGCATATATTTGTCAAAATAATAATAATATGTGGATAATTATTTAACAAATTAAAATATCATCATTGATATTATCTTATCAAAGAAAAAAATCCACAACAACCCCTACTGATCTAAATTCTAAAACTGGAATCATATCACGTATAGGCCCATTCAAATATTCAATAATTCAATCGTAATAACCAACGGCAGATTCGTAATTAAAGTAAGATTTTAAATTCGGTGGAAAATTGTAATTAAGTAGACTTAATAAGCTAATGGATAGGAACAAGAGGGTGGACACATAAGGTATTTGATTAATAGATTTAGGACAAACTTGGAATGAAGTTAAATAAAGGGTATAAGGTAATAAAGGAGAGAGGAAGGGGCAATATGGAAATAGGGATTGGAAATTAATAAAATAAGAAAGGGAGAAGCGTGTCATTCACATTTTTCTCAAAATTAAGAAACGCACGGCCAAGAGAGAAGCTGGCCTCACGGAAGAGACAACCGCGAAGAGGGGTGCCGGCCTTTCGAAGGGCATCGGCGAGGTGGCTGTCAGCCAAGCATGGATGGCAACCTTGTGGGTTACAAACCTTGTAAAGCTTGCCAAGAAATCACCGTGACAAGCGATTCGATCAGAGAGGAAACATGTGATCTAGCAAGGATCTAGAAGAGAGCATGGCTAGGTCAGCGGCACAAAGGCACTCTAACAGTGCAATGACTCAAGGGTGAGCAGCTACAGGCCCAACGAGCGTCGGCAGAAGGGAGGAGGAGCCAACAAACCATCCTGGGAGTATGTCGGAGCAATGGATGGACGGCTACATAGCTATACCCAATCAAAGCAGCAACTCGAGGAAGAGCAGCGACAGGCCCAAAGGATGCCGGCGGAAGAAGGAGCCAACGAGTCCATCAGGGAGGATCAAAGGATCCCGGCAAGACCATCACCAGATCTGAGTCAAGGTGGGAGTGGAAAGAATGGGAAGACGGCAAGGGGTGGATCACAACCTCCTGGACGTGTGAGACTTGAGAAGAAGAAGAAGAAGATGAAAAAAAAGGTTCAGAGGGAGAGGGTGAAGAAGAAAAGAAAGGAGAGGGAGAGGGAGAGGGAGAGGGAGAGGGAGAGGGAGAGGATGAGACAAGAAGATGGGGATGGGGATGGGGATGGGGAGGGGGAGGGGGAGGGGCTCAACGTGAGGTTAGGCTGCTCCAAGCAGCGGCACTTCTCTGGAGTTCTCTTGAGCGTTAGGTCTCGTGAAGAGTGAAATTTTGAGAACTCAAGAAACTTAGCTAAGCTGTATTGTGACTATAGTCCTCCACAACAAAAATTCTAAAACACACTGATACAAACTGCACCACTTCTTCTCGAGGAAGACTTTAATAGTGACTATGATGAAATGGTTAACAATGAAGACACAGGAAACAATATGTAGCATTAGTTGATGACCCTAGAAACTCTTCCTTAGGCAAGGAAGGAATAGTAAGCCCATGAATAAGTGTGATAGAGATGCCCGAGAGAGACTACAGGAGTAGGGTGCCACCAGAAGGGGGTTGTGGGAGGGGAGGGGAGGGGAAGGTAGCAAGGGTAATTTAGGAATTTCAAATTCGCAAGGGAACAAACGAGGTGAAAGTCTACTTTCCTGGAGGAATTAGAAAAGAAACTTTGAATAGGGGAGTTTGAATAAATAATTAAAGGGGAGTGAAGAGAAATTTTCCCTTAAAATACTCACGCAAATTACAAGGGTATAACTGTAATTTTTCTTTAAACATAAATGGGGTCTAAAGCAGATGGCAAACAATGGCCTTGCCATCTCTTACTCTCCTCCATATCAGCTAAGTTTCGAAGAACAGAAAAATAAATAGAAGGAACCTGGCTCATTTGCAGTAGAAGACAAATGGAATTTAGCCATTGCATGCACCAATACTTATTACATTGACTTCCAATTTACAGAAAACAAGAGTTTCAGAAGCACCACTTTGGGTTCTCAAAATGGATCCTGCTGCTAGAAACCATTAGAATCTTAAAACCCAGTTTGCGTTAAAGCTCAGAAGGAGAAGGGCTTTGACACACCAACTATTGCTTGAGGTCATTCTAACAATATACACCACATTCTCAAATATGCAGACTATCTCAACCATATGGCCCACCATGTATTAGGATTCTCCCCTTGTTTTTTCAATTGTCCTTTTCTTCAAATAGTTCAAAACAAAATTGATTTTTTCAAACAATTTTAAAGCATTATAACAACACATGGGAAGCTAGACTGGCATGGAATTTAATCAAAATTTCGCCTGTAGGATCCCTACCTCTTTACATATATTTCAGAGAGATCCGAAGTCCTCAATTGTAAGGATAGTCCACCTGAAAAACCTTGAAAATCCAAGACATACATAACCAAATGGCCTAGCAATCTATCAACTGGTTATTGGAAGTAGCATAAGCAAACAAGCAGGAGACATTCAAATATAAATGGTCCTTCTATGCTCCAAATCAACACCTGTATCAAGATGTTAAAATATCTTCCTTGATCAAATGAATCATGATGTTTATTTTGATTTGGCACTCAAACTTCCTTTTTTATTATTAATAGTAATTTGGAACTTAAGTTTGATAGTCATTCACACACACAAAAAGCCCCGGAATCAACATGTTTTAACAATAGTTAAACCCTAATCATGCTCCAAAGACTATAACATTCTCATATACAATAGGCATCACTCAAGACACTCCTCTAGGCTCCAACTGCCTAGACTTTTCCCTAAGGTAACCAGTACACCAAGTGCCTTCCAGCCAACTGTACTCAAAAGATTCATCACACCAATAACTCCCTACCCTTAAGCAACTGGTGAATGTCAGTGAGAGAGTAGCAAGCAAAAACCATCCAAATAAATGATGTGTACGCAAACCACCTTCTTTTAATATACTCACCTGGGTAACATTCGCATTCTTCTCAAGTATCAAATTGATAGGATTTCATCCCGCTAGCCACAATAAGTGGTTAAGTGAACCCAGACATATATGTGGGCATGGAGAGAGTTGGATTTGGTATTGCAACTGCCGCCACCCCTAATTGTTAGGAACAAAATTACGTTAAAGGGACAAGACCATCTCTCTCTCTCTCTCTCTCTCTCTCTCTCTCTCTCTCTCTCTCTCTCTCTCTCTCTCTCTCATCCACTTCATTTTCTCCACTTAAGCTTGAAGAAGTGAAGTTGAATCCGTTGCTACAGGAACTAGATGGAGCACCGATTGTTGTTATGAAGGGAAGCAAAATACGTTAAAGGGCCAAGTCCACATGATGTAGATGCACATTATGGAAGGAGATATGAGAGGAAGAAGGGTCCAGCCAAGAAGGCCAGCCGAACCCCCACTTAGTCCACTTGAGTGGCTAAGTCATTAGGTATAAGGGCCCATTGAGCCCATCGGCTAGGGGATATTTAGTAGTTGGCTTTTTAATTAATTAGAGGTCCATTAGGCCTATCGATTTTATTAAGTGGTATGTCGAGTCTAAATTGTCTTAGGAGTCTATTTATTTTCCACATAGGTTTATTATTCCTAGTTTTAGTATGAAAAGGTCTTGCCCTCTATATATAGAGGAGCTTATGTAATCCTAATTTTCAGATTTAAATAAAGAAATTGCAGTCATTATTGTTTTAACAATTAAGATAGTTGTGGGTGAGAAGCCCTAGCCGAGACAGCCACTCCTCCCCCGCATTCTCTTATTTCTTTTATTAATTCCTGCAATCAGATTTCAGTTTCTGTTTACTGTTACAGCAGCCACCAATCTCAGAATTCAGACCCGTCCTTGGAGTCTATCGATGTCTTTTACTGGCCAACTCAAAGGTTCAATCAACAAGGCCTTTTAAGGACTGGTTCTACTCTCCAAGGGGGCCACTCGATCTCTGCTGGAAGGCCATCGGCTTCTGTTCACTGTTGGTTCCTGCAGTTCTTGACTTTCTCTCTCCTAGATCAGAAATCAAGAACCTCTATAACTCTGCAACCAGCCGTCGGAATCTGTTGATATTTGGGGGTTTTATTCCTCACAACTGGGCCTACAATCGACCAGAAGAACAGCTCCATTGGAGCTACTCACAGCCAGCCGCACCTCTCTTCTTCTCTCCCAATCGCAGGTTTCTCTCTCCTCCCTTTTGGGACAGGTTAGCTTGGGTCTTTGTTCCTGTTTTTAGGTTATATTTCTGGGGTATTGTTGCTGGTTGTTTCTGTGTTATTCCTCTGATTTTCTATCAGCTATCCTTAGGCTATTGACCTATTGTGGAACTGTTAATTGTGTGCTTGGGGTTAACATTGTGGAAGTTAGTAATCTCTTACCAACTTCTGCATTAAGTGGTATCAGAGCTATGGCTCAGACAGAAGAACCCCAACCCACCATTCAAGATGTGATAAAAGCAATCCAAGCCTCATCTACGAGGTTGGATGGACATGACCGACAGTTGGCTGACCTAAAAGAGAGTACTGTTGCTCACTCTAACACCCAACCAATTGTAGCTCAAACTAATGTTCAACGTACTATTGATTGCATTGGTAATGTTCCCAGAAGAGCCACTATGCAACCTAGAAAGAATGTCCCAGCTTGGAATGAGGAGTATGATGAGCATGACAATCAACTTTATCAACTTGATGATACATTCAAGGTCAAGTTAAAACTGAAAGAGTACAATGGGAGACATGATCCCCTCTACTACCAGAACTGATTAACTTCCTTTGATGACTACTTCCGGTGGTACCGCATACCTGAAGAAAGGAAAGTCCAACTAGTTGTCACTAAGCTAACTGGTGGAGCTAAGGACTGATTGATCCGCAGTCGTCAGATGCCTCATAATTGGGAAGACTTGAAATTTATCATCAATGATAGATTCTTACCACCCACCTACAGACGTCGACTCTACGATATGCTGAATACTCTCAGGCAATGTACTATGACTGTAGGAGATTTTATTGATCGTTTTAATGAACTACTTTCACGAACTGCTCATATCCCGTTTCAAACTAGGGTTAAGGTACGATATTCGTGAGAAGCTTGGTGTGATTGAGATACCCTCTTTAAGTACTTGTTTTGACAAATCACTAGAAGCAAAGGATCTGATCAAAACAACCTCCAGAAGGTATAACTAGCCAACTGACAACAAAAAACCATATGTACCAACCAAACCCACTGGATTTCCTACCCGAGCTCCACAAGATACACAGGATAAGAGGAAGGCTCCAATGGGGAGGGAGAGTGGATCTGTGACATGCTACAACTGCGGAAGAACTGGACACATGGCAAAATTCTGCCCTAAGCATGGATGATCCAACTCCGTCATCAGTGCCATCAAATCCAACCGGTATTTACAAATCCACAAACCTCAGGATGATGATTGGACTGTTAATGTTGCAGTTAAAGGTGAGAAGGATGAACTGGAAGATGAGTTTGCACCAGAGAATGATGATCCTTATGCTTATGTCAATGTGGTTGCAAGAATCCTAGTGGCTGAAACTAAGGGTGAAGACTACAGGAGGAACAATATCTTCTATTCCTTAATGTCTAGTGGACCTCACAAAGCTCAAGTGATTGTGGACAGTGGAAGTTGTGTGAATGTGGTATCTCAGGCCTTTGTCATTGACGAGAAGCTTAAGACTGAACCCTATCCACAACCACACAAGGTATCCCTTCTAGACAACACCATGGCTATAACTCAACGATGTTCTGTCCCATTGAAGGTTTCAGATTATGAAAAAAGTGTGTGGTGTGATGTCATCCCCATGGTCCTCACCGATGTACTACTTGGAAGGCCTTGGTTATATGACAACAATGTACTAGTGGGAGGTACTAAGAACCAATGCATCTTCGACCACAAAGGCAAGCCATTTATTCTAAATCCACTCAACATACCTCAAGTAAAAGACAAGTTAAGGGCTACCCAACTAAGGAGACAACATGTCTTAAAGAAAGTTGCTAAGACCTCTTCCAAAACAACCACTGAACAAAAAAAGTAACTATGCAAAGAAAATTTCAGCAAAAAGAACACTTTGGACAACAAGCTATGTGTGCTGCCTCATAGAGAATTCCTGACCATTAGTGAAGAAACCGGCCTAATCATAGCTCTTGTCACCAAGATTGTTGAACCGGTGATAGAGGTAAAACATCCCCCACAGATCAAACAATCACTTGCTGATTTTTTAGATTTGGTGCCAAAGGAATTGCCTGATAAACTACCACGATGAGAGATATTCAGCATGCCATTGACCTTGTGCCTAGGTCAGTACTCCCTAATCTGCCTAGTTACCGCCTCAGTCCTACAGAGCATGCCAAGCTCAAGAGACAAGTGGATGACTTGTTAAAGAAAGGGTTCTTGGTTGAGAGCATGAGTCCACGTGCACTACCAGCCCTATTGACACCAAAGAAAGACGGATCATGGCATATGTGCATTGACAGCTATGCCATTAATAAAATCACAGTAAAATACAGATGTCCCATTCCTCGTTTGGATGATATGCTTGACATGTTAACAAAAGCCTCCATCTTTTCAAAGATTGATCTACGAAGTGGTTACCATCAAATTCGAATCCGTCTAGGGGATGAATGGAAAACAGCCTTTAAAACAAAAGAAGGCCTATATGAGTAGAAGGTTATGCCTTTTGGTCTCACCAATGCACCTAACACTTTCATGAGGGTGATGATACATGTACTACGACCCTTCATCGGCAAATTTCTCGTAGTATACTTTGATAACATACTAATATACAGCAAAGCACAAAATGAACACTTAGAGCATATGAGACGTGTCTTAAGAGTACTACGGGCAGAAAAGTTGTACATCAACTTGAAGAAGTGTTCCTTTATGCTGCCCAAGGTCATCTTCCTTGGCTTATTGTGTCTTCACAAGGCATAGAAGCTGATCCGGAGAAGGTAAAAATTGTTGTTGATTGGCCTATTCCAAAGACCTTAACCGAGGTTCGTAACTTTCATGGTCTTGCCTCATTTTACCGACGATTCATCTGGAATTTCAGCGCCGTTGGAGCGCCAATTGCAGAATGCACAAAAGGGGGAAAAGTTCCATTTCAATGGACTCCGACAGCCACTAAAGCTTTCAACTTGATCAAACAAAAGATGACAGAAGCACCAGTGCTTAGACTACCCAATTTTGATCTTATGTTCGAAGTGGCTACTGATGCATCCCATGTTGGGATAGGAGTGCTTATGCAAGAGGGCCATCCGATTGCCTTCTACAGTGAAAAGTTGAATGATGCAACAAGAAGGTACTCTACTTATGACCTAGAAATCTATGCCATTGTTCAAATACTCAAGCATCAGAGGCATTACATAATTGCCAAAGAGTTCGTACTCTATTCGAATCATGAAGCACTCAAATACTTGCACTCACAAAAGACCATTAGCGATCGGCACGCCAAATGGATATCATACTTACAAGGATATATTTTTGCTCTCAAGTACAAAGCTAGAAAAGAGAATCAAGTGGCTGATGCACTTAGTCGAAAGGTGATGATGATGATGATGATGAATACCTTCACAGTACAAAGTACAGGAGTGGAACACATCAAAGAAGAGTAAATTAATGATGCTGATTTTTCAGAACTATTCAACAACCTCCAAGGGGGAGGATGGGATGACAAATTTGCTATCCATGATGGACATCTTTTCAAAGGCACTCGCCTTTGCATCTCAAACACCTCTTTGAGACATCACTTGATTCGAGAGCTACATGGAGAAGGAATGGGTGGACACTTTGGCAAGGACAAAACATACTCCACGATGAAAGATTTATACTTTTGGCCTCAACTCTTAAAGGATGTACAGCATGTGATACAGAGATGCCGCACTTGTCAACTTACTAAAAGAGAAAAGAAGAATGCAGGATTATATACACCACTGCCCGTTCCACACTCACCTTGGCAAGACAAAAGCATGGACTTTGTCCTAGGCTTACCACCTACACGGGAAAGGTATGATTCCATATTTGTGGTAGTGGATCGTATTTCCAAGATGGCACACTTTATCCCGTGCAAGAAGACTCTTGATGCAAGTCACTTGGCCAAACTCTTTTTCAAAGAGATAGTGCGAATACATGGTCTACCACAGACAATTGTTTCAGATAGGGATGTCAAGTTCATGAACTACTTCTGGAAGACCCTATGGCTGAAAAAAAATACTAAACTCAAGTTCTCCACTGCATTCCATCCTCAGACAGATGGACAGACTGAAGTGGTGAATAAAAGTCTTGGCAACTTACTTCGATGCCTAGTCTGTGACTATGAAAAGACTTGGCCATCTATACTAGACATTGCTGAATTTGCTTATAACAGCTCTGTCAACCGCATCACAGGCCGTATGCCATTTGAGATTGTTCTTAGACTGCGGCCACAACGACCGGTTGACTTGGTACCTTTGCCACCCCAGGCCCGTATTAGTGTGGAAGCCAACGAGTTCCTTAGACACATCATGGAGGTATATACTGATGTTCGTCGTTGTATTGCTATTAGCAATGACGGATACCAAGCAACTACTAATCGTCATCGACGCTACGTGGAATTTCAGCCTGGTAATATGGTAATGGTTCGAATTCCACCAGAGAAGTTTCCTCCTAATACAGTGCACAAGCTCCATCCTCGGAACATGAGTCCCTACAAGGTCTTAAAGCGCATTGGCACTAATGCTTACATACTAGAGCTACCTCCTATTCTGAAGATAAACAATGTCTTCAATGTAGGATGTAGCTGATCTGACAATATATTTGGGACACCATTCTGATGAAGGTGATATTGAACACACCCTAAAACTTCCTCAATTTGCAAACCCCAAAGATGATGTCATTGAAGATGTTCTTGACAACAAATTCACCATAGTTCGTGGGGGCAGAGGGTACTACTCCTTCCTCATCAAATGGAAAGGTCAACCACGAGAGGATTGTACTGGGATCCATGCTGATGACTTTCAATGCCTTGACACGGGCACTACATGTCCCTTATCCATTCATCGGAGTTGAATGATTCTAAGAAAGGGGGAGCTGATGTAGATGTACATTATGGAAGGATATATGAGGAAGAAGGGTCCAGCCAAGAAGGCCAGCTGAACCCCTACTTAGTCCACTTGAGTGGCTAAGTCATTAAGGGCCCATTGGGCCCATCGGCTAGGGTATATTTAGTAGTTGTTTTTTAATTAATTAGAGGCCCATTGGGCCTATCGATTTTATTAAGTGGTATGTTGAGTCCAAATTGTTTTAGGACTCTATTTGTTTTCCACATAGGTTTATTATTCCTAGTCTTAGTATGACTGTAATTAGGAAGGTCCTGCCCTCTATATATAGAGGAGCTCATGTAACCCTAATTTTCAGATTTGAATAAAGAAAATTGCAGTTATTATGTTAAAAAAACTGAGATAGTTGTGGGTGAGAAGCCCTAGCCGAGACAGCCACTCCTCCCCCACATTCTCTTATTTCTTTCATTAATTCCTGCAATCAGATTTCAGTTTCTGTTTACTGTTACAGCAGCCACCGATCTCAGAATTCAGACCTGTTCTTGGAGTCAATCGATTTCCTTTACTCGCCAACTCAGAGGTTCAATCAACAAGGCCTGTTAAGGACTGGTTCTACTCTCCAAGGGGGCCACTCGATCTCTGCTGGAAGGCCATCGGCTGCTGTTCACTGTTGGTTCCTGCAGTTCTTGACTTTCTCTCTCCTAGGTCAGAAATCAAGAACCTCTATAACTCTGCAACCAGCCGTCGGAATCTGTTAATATTTGGGGGTTTTATTCCTCACAACTGGGCCTACAATCGACCAGAAGAACAGCTCCATTGGAGCTACACAGCCAGCCGCACCTCTCTCCTCTCCCAATCACAGGTTTCTCTCTCCTCCCTTTTGGGACAGGTTAGCTTGGGTTTTTGTTCCTGCTTTTAGGTTATATTTCTGGGGTATTGTTGCTGATTGTTTCTGTGTTATTCCTCTGATTTTCTATCAGCTATCCTTAAGGCTATTGTGGAACTGTTAATTGTGTCCTTGGGGTTAACATTGTGGGAGTTAGGAATCTCTTACCAACTTCTGCATTACCACAAGGAGACCTTGTAATAGCGAGATTGAAGGTAACCCTCTTCTTCCCTTCTATTAATTAATTTTAATGGTCATCCTCACTGGAAAAACGATCTTGCCTCCACTTTCAATCTGCACCTAGAGAGTACGCCTTGATCCAGCTTCCTTGAGATAGTCCCTAGACTAATCTGATAGCTACTAAACTACTTGATCTGATCTTAGAACTTTGATACACTTACTCGACCATTTCTCAACCTTAGCTCCGAATTCTTTGAACTTTTCAAAGGTTTCCAAGTTTTGGTGCATCAAGTAAAGTAATCGTCAATGAAGGTTACGAAGTACTCGTACTTAAATCTCACTTGGACATTTATGGGACCACATACGTCGGACATAATCAACTCTAACAAGCCCTCGACCCTCTTACCCTTATTAGAAAATGGTTTCTTGGTCATCTTTCCATATGACAAAGTTCACATATTAGATAAGGTTCTACATTTAGACTCTCTAAAGGCCCATCCTTTACCAATCTACTGATCACATTCACTCCAATATGACTTAACCTAAGGTGTCAAAGGTAAGTGGAGCTAACTGAAGCAATTTCCTTTTCAAAGTCACACTTGAAAACTCATTTGCTTTTAAAACAAGATTTAAGAAACATAAACCATTTTCTAAGCTACCAATTGCAGGAAGAACACCATTCAACGAATAGTTAAGTTGGAACTCCAATCCCCATCCAAAGGCGAACCTCATCCTTATGCAGTTTTTTTGTCAACCTGAAGCCCTGCAACATATTGCAAATGTAGGTGGTGGATCCAATGTCCACCAAAAAGGAGTTAATTAGTCCTTCAGACAAACCTAAATAATGAGGATACATGCAAATTCACCTTTTTCTATCTTCTTCTTAAGGGATTCTAGGTATGCATGACAGTTTCTCTTCCAATGTCCATTCTTCTTATAAAAAAATATTTTTCCATGTCTGGCTTCTTACCCTTCTCCACTCCCATTTCTTTTACCTAAAGGGTCTTACCCATATTGTTCTTCTTTTTACCTTTCAGCTTAGAGAAAAAAGGCTTCACTTCTATTGATAACTCATTTGCCTATCTACTTCTTTTTTGTGGCCTCTACTTCGTACAACATATTGCCAAGCTCTAGAAGTTCTACAAAGAACTTGTTCATATTATAGTTAAAAACAAAAGATCCATAAACATTTTGAGGTAGAGATGACATAATGATATCTGTTTTGTAATTAAGCGCGAAAGACATCCCCTAGGGTTTCCATTTCTTGGAACAAATTCCGCATCATTATCACATAATCAACTACAGAGTTCGAGGACCATCTTGATTCTATGGAGAAAGGTGGCAAGCTGGTGATGAGCATGTCAATTTTGTCTCCCATATAATTCTTCAACTCCTCCAATAATATCTCTGGCAATAGCCAGGTCTTTCACAGATTCGGCAATGGTTTTATTCCTCATCTTCACCAAGTTCGGGAAATGGAGGTTCTTCTTCCTCAAGTACGGACATCAAACCTTTATATCATAATGATTGATATATTTATTTTAATCATATATCATTGATATTCTCGTTTTCTCTTTCTTTCACCCTTCCATTTATCCACATCCCTCTATTTTCACTTCATAAACTATAATCAGATATCTTTTTACTCTAAAAACGATTTCACTTGCTACAATGTTATGATCGATATCTATAATGATGTACAGAAACAAAAATTAGCGTGATCCTTAACCAGTGGTTATAAAAGGGACATATCAAAAAATGATTACCCACACCTTAAGCTTCCCTTATAGCAAGGTGTGTATTTGGAACAATTCAAGCCTTAAGCGCATGACTTAACCTATCTAAGTTCCCCAAGCACATGGGACTGATTGATCACCCACACCTTAAGCATCCCTCATAGCGAGGTGTGTATTTGGAACAATTCAAGCCTTAAGCGCATGACTTAACCTATCTAAGTTCCCCAAGCACATGTTCGTCATGAAGACTTTTTGCCACTCCAGTCAAGTGCATACCCATGGTCTCATGGTGAATCATGGCATCATGAGGTAGCTCACTATAGCAATAAACCCTCGCTAACCATGTCCACGTCCTATCTCATAGGAGATGACTGTAGACCGTCTCACCGACCAATCACAGACATTATCCTATAGGCATTTGCCAGAACTGGCCCACAAAACCTCTACGTCCACCACCGACTACAAGAAGCTATAGGAATTCCACCTATCAGGATTTCTCATAAGACACTTGCTTTAGGTTGAAGGAAATGGGAACGCACATCCATACACAAATGAAACAAGACAAATGATACAATGTATCGTCATTTTGATGCATCAATGGTTGATGTCTTCCTAACTAATATATCGATGCATCGGATTCATAATGTTTGGTCGTACTTGAAAGAGATGTCCAACACAAAATCCACTACCTAACTTGGTGAATAGCAAGGAGAGAGAAAGTTTGTAATTGACTGAACAAATTCTGGATCAGCTGATCAAGTAAAATGTTTTAAAATATTCTAAAACTAATGATGCAGATCCGGGTTACAAAACTCGGACTCAGATCGCTTAGGACCCACAATAATGACAACATATCTTAATTTAATGGTTGAGTGAAAATCTTGTGATATCAGTAACAATCATGTGCATCATAGATAGCATGATAAGCGATGGGGACAACTGGGATAGGAAATTAGAAGAGGATGGGTATTCTATAATTGCCAAAGTAAGGAAAGGAATAATAGAACACACTTCAGGACAAGGGGGCTTTGTTGTAATAACCTCAAAATCAAGTCTATAAAGCAATAAATTAGCATATCATCTTCTTCCCGATAGAAAACCAGGGCCTGGAGGTAAACCAGAGCGCTTGCGATGGAGATAGCTTCTTCAATTCATATCAATCGAGCATGAAATTTCAGGCGTTGGCTGAGCACCTAGTGCTCTCTTGAATCCAACAGATAGGCTCTTCAATCAGCAAGCAAGAGGAACTGTTGACTCTGCAACCCAGTTCTGGCAGAAGTTAGGTTTCAGCCCCAGTTGTGGATCTAGTTTCTCACCACAGGAGGAGGACATAATGACCTGAAGTTCAAAAGTGTGAGTCGCCTAGTTACAGGCTACCTTTGACCCAAATCCTAGACTTGATCGATGGGTTTCAAAGTTCAACAACTCTCTTTTTTACACCTGAGATCACCGCCCAGAACAGAGTATGTACAGCAAGCAAAGAAGAAAAAAGAAAACAAGAGAGGAAGAGAAGGTAGAATAAAGGGATTGAAGGAAGGAAGAAGAACAGAATCAAAGATCAGCGGAGGAGGGGACGAAAAGCATGCACTGCACTCATGATTCTAAACCAAAGCTTCCTTCAACTATGCAATTCCAAGTCCCAAAAAAACTCCATTGTCTTACATGGCTACTTCAAGGAAAATAACAAGACAATTAAAGGAAACTAATTGAAAAGGGAAACTACTCTATATAAGAAACTAACACTCAAATAAACTTGACTCCCAAGCTATTTTAAAAGGGAAATAAGACAAACACAAAAAGGTAACTAAATAATGCTTTGCCCAACTACATCAATTAATATAATTTGAAGCAAGAGAACCTTATCCGCTTGCACGGCCACTAAGCCAGTGTGCATGCCAATAGGAGGCCACAAGGAGGCATCTGGACAGGGCAGCATGGTCTTTTCACGCCGGTCCATGTCCATAGTTGTCATGGCGCCAAGGCAAACCAAGGCGTTGGAGGATTGTCCGAGCGCTTAGGCGATAAGTCGCCCGCCTTAAGGAGAACAAGCGACCAAATGTTATATTTTATTTTTCCTCGTCTCTAACATTATTCAGTATGTTACATTTACCTTGTATCATAAAAAATCAACCTTAAGCCACATCAAATCTTCAACAATCAACATTTAGAGAAATGGTCTTGTTCTATGATAAGTTTGACTTGTAAATGATTTTATTTTTACATGAGACATTTTGCATTAGGATTCAAATTCTCACAACTCAAATTGATGGGATTTGATCACATAAGCCACAATAAGTGGTTAGTTGAACCTCAACATGTCTGTGGTCATGGGGAGAGTTATGCTTGGTATGGTAACTGCCACCACCTGTAATTGTTAGGAACAAAATTGCCTATTTGGGAAATTAAGAATCCTCTCTACGATATATAATTATGAGCTCTCATTCTACCACTTCATCTTCTCCACTTACGCTTGAAGAAGTGAAGTTGAATCCATCATTGCGGAAATAGGATGGAGCGTTGATTGTTGTCATGAAGGGAAGAACAATTCATTGAAGGGCTAACTCCACGTGGAGACCATGAGATTGAAGGTAACCCTCTTCTTCCCTTCTATTAATTAGTTTTGAATGACCATCCCAACAACAGGACGATCCTGCTTCCACTTTCACAAGATCCCTGGCATTAACTTTGAATATGAACAAGTGGAAATTTCTTACACTACTTAAACAGGAGAAAAAAACAACAACAGAACAAACATGAAACACCCCCTTCATCCCCTGTAATCTCAAACATAAAACACCACCAGTAATCACAAAACAATGTAGATATTGAAATGCAATAGAACAAATTCAAATTCTTGGAGAACTAGAAACTACGTACAATGAAATAACTAATAATATCAATATGAGGCTGAATTTAATCGCTCAATTCATGTAGAATTCAACCATATATTGCCACTCAATTTAAGACTATAAGAAAATGAAGAAACACCCGCGAAGTAAACATCGAGTTACCTACGGCAAAAAGTCCTGTAAGTGCTCCAGAGAGAACCGCTACAATAAATTTGGGAATATAGTGAGACATCCCATTCTCCCTGTCTTCGATTCCCCCTTCATCAGCACTTGACATTGCTGGAATGCGAGGGGTTGACACTCCGCTCGAAACCTGCCCAGAGCTGCGGCACAGTCGACAAAAACCGGAGCCGTTACGGAATCCATCACAGTTGCAGTAACGGACTACCTCCATCGACAAAGTAATGAATCAACCTAATATCCCCGACGGAAGCTATGAACCCTAATTTCTTCACGTCAATGGCGAACGTACTTCAAGCATGGACCCGTTTGACCAACTTTTGTGCCAATGTGTTCAGCGAACCATCATAATTGACAACCCCAACCTGCAGCTGAAACGTTAGGGTTTTCACGAGGGAAGGTACGAGGAAAATGAATGAAGAAAGATTTAAAAAAAGAGGTGCGTGACGCTCTGACTCGTACTTAATTCAGCTAAGAGATTTTCCTACACGTCAAGCAACCAGAGCACATGACAGATTGGATGAGAGTTGGGACTCAAATTTTATGAATAGGTAAAAGGGGTCAAATATGGAAAATAATCTTCTGTTTTTCTCATTCATATTTTTCCTTATTTTGTTATATGCAGAACACGACACGTGAACAACTTTAAGACCAATGCATCGGATATAATAATCCTCACCCAACCTTAATTGTTAGATCCTCTATTATCCACGTGTCGTGTTCTACATGTAGCAAACACAAGGAAAAACAGGGATGAGAAAAACAGAAGATTTTGATCCGTCAAATTTCAATCCAAATCGATCAATCCCACGATCAGCCAAGCTGAACCTGATTCGTATTTCGGTTTGGATTATTGAAACTGGTAGAAAGTGAACCGATCAGATCAACCAAATGGTCTAACAAATGGAATCCAGAAATATCTCTCTCTCTATATATATGTCTATATATATATATATATATATATACACACACACGAGTAAAAATACATGTGTAAATGCATGTGGATAAACTTATTTTTTTTAATTTTTTTATTTTTTTTATTTTTTTTTTAGTGTGTTTGCAAAGAAAAATTGCATGTGGAAGATAGGAAGAAAATGGAACAAGGAAGAGGGGAGAGGGATTCAATAGAGGAGAGCTTGTGGAGAGAGGGAGTCGAGGAATAATTTTGATTTTTGGCCCATTTGGTAAAAAATATATCTTACTCATAGTCCAATGTTATAGTAAAAATAACATTTAAAATGGAGGTCATTAAAATTACAATTCATTCGAAGACATTGAAATTTGTTGAAAATATTATTGTGTTTAAGGATGAAACTGAAAAATATTATTATAATCATTAAAAATACAATGCATAGTTTGCTAGAGAATAGTATTGAACTACAAACTCAAAACAATTCAAAGCTAGCTTGTAGTGATTTTAGGTTTCGAGGACACAGGTAGTTCAGAATTTAATCCTTGTATTGCATGTGTTTTCCTTTAATTTATCTAAACCAATTAATTGGTTTGTCTTTTCCCTTAGGTTCCATTTGCTTCCAAATAAAATAATATTGAAGGAAAATTTTCTAATAAACAAAATTTTAAGCAGATTTTACCAATGACTTAGAATAGAGATGAACATCGAAACATGATTTGCTGTAGCTGACCCATTTAGTTTGTATAAGGTTTAGTAGAGTTGTACAAATTTTACCTAAAACCTTTCTTTTTTACGTGGTTCAACCTGGAACAAATGAAGCCCTAAATATCCAATAAAAAGAATTATGATCAACTTTAAAGACTCTATTTTCTAGCATTGACCGAGGAGATTGAACTGAGCACACAAATGTCTTGAAAGGAGAACATATTTGCATCTATGCATGAAACAATGACGAGGCATACCACTCAATGAGAGCTTTTATTCTAAAACGACATAATGATTTAAATGGAACCACAAGCATAAATGTAAACACCAAATCGAATTATAGAATTCCACTGACTTGTTGAATCAAATTGGTATCCAAATCATGAATCATAGGATCCAAAATTATTCCCCAAAAAAATTGAAATAAAATAAGAAAAACATAGAAAAATCCGAGAAAAAGAAAGAACTTTTTATCCATATAATTCAATGTCTCTCATTAATTAAAAATACTAAAAATGTTGTTTGGAAGCTGATACAACGATACTAATACTATACAAGATTCACATTATGTATCTACACAAACATCCTCTTAAAATGAGTAAGAGTACCACAAGCAATTAAGGAAACCAAAAGTCTGAAGTCTCCACCAAACCTCCTCAAAATAAAAGGAAATAAAGGAATCAAATGGAATCAAATACCATTAGGTATTGAAGGAGATTCTTAGTTCTAAGTTATAGGCAAGAAAAAGCTTGAAAATCCCTAACTCCTGCTCAAAGGGAACAAAAACAGAAAATTAGGGATGTTAAAAAACATTAGTCAAGTGTCAAAAGTGGTTAACGAAAAGAAAAATAATTGAAAAAAAAAAAAAGCAACAAAGAAAACCAAAAGATTGATTTTGTTCTCCACGGATGAGATGCAAAGAGCGTCGGCCATTCTTTAATTCAAATTAAAGTCTTTGATGGATGATGTTTGACAATTAGCATGAGTTGCAGTAAATAGAGTATAGAACAAGCAAACAAAGTTGAGAAGTTGAGAAGTGATTCAATCTACGGATTAATATTGCAAAACTAACTGAGACATTTGTGGCCACAAGTTTCAGTAAACAGAATTCACAAAACAATTATACAAAAGGACTACAAGAAGTATCCTTCCTCCAAACCAAGCACACAACCAAAACCAAAATAAGACACATTTATATTGTTCAGGATTTTTTTTTCTCAATTATTTCAGTCGATTTATTCCGATTCTAACCCAAAATGGACTTCCCGATTCCGATCCAAGTTGACATGATCGGCACTGATCGATTCGATCCTTGACTCCCCCTTTTAATAACCTTGACGAGAATCCTCGATAGGTGATATTAGCAGGCAGAGAGAGAGAGAGAGAGAGAGAGAGAGAGAGAAATATCAAATCATCAAAATACAACCATTTTGTCATACATGCAGTAAAGAGTGAAGGGGACAATAAAGAAAAATCAAATTTAGAAGCGTACCGTCTAACATTATTCTGTCCTAATCTTCTTTTTGATCTTTGAGCATTTTAGAAGTTTAGAGAGAGAGAGAGAGAGAGAGAGAGAGAGAGAGAGAGGAACGTGAGGGATGGAGGTGAGTACAAAAAATGGGATAAAATAGGAGAAAGTGGAAAGAGAGTGTTTTAGTAAGAAAAGGAAGGAAAGAGTTCAATTAAAAAAAGAAGGTGGATAAAATCTTATAGGAGTGGGAGGGAGAGAAAGAGTTTTAATAAAAAATGGAAAGTGAATAATGAGCAAAATCGTGTGAAAGTTGGAGAAAAAGTGATAAATAGAATTTAAGCATTATGAAAATATAATAATATGAAGGATATCAGTAATTTAAGAAAACAAAAAAAGAATAAAAAAATTAGATAATGAAGAAGAAATGACAAAATTGTCAAGTGAAAGATTTGCCAATTCTTGTTTTTATATAATAGTATAGTATAATATAGTATGATAGTATAATATATAAAAGCATAGAAATGTGATTAAAAAAACCAAAAAATAAATTTTTGTTACCTTTCTAATATATAACATTATAACCCATACGGCCTTTTGACACCCTTAGTAGACCCTTAGGCTCTCTTTAGTATAGTAAAAATAATTTTCCTAATAATAATAATATCTTATTGGGTAATGAATAAAAAATTTCATATTTTTGAAGGTGCGTGAATAAATATTTAATTCACCCAATTTTATTTCATTTTTTTTTTTTAAATTCACTTCCTTTTAATTTTCATTGCAACCCAAAGTAGCGTAACGCAATTTCATGGTATCAATGTGCCCATGGTGAAGCACGAAGGAACAATCGGTAATGGGAAATCAAGGTTGCGGGTGCATCTACGTTGTAACTCGTAAGTCATGCATGGATCCACGCTAGCCATTGCTAATCATTCGTAGTTAGTTTAGGGGGTGTTTGGTTCGGTAAACCTTTTGAATGACATTCTTTAGAATGATAATTCTTAATTTTTAGAGTTGTTTGGTTCCACTAGAATGACCCTCATAAGTGAGCATCCTATTTCCCATGAATGACCATATTACAAAGGATGTGTGTCAAATCTGAGTTTACCTCAACACGTAAACTCAGATTTGAGCAACCTTTTTACTACCTAGTATAAAAGGAGAAAGCGAAAAGACGTTCTCTACGGAAACCGATATCTCAACCCGCGAGAAACATGTACTAACCTTAAGGCAACCAAACGATTTTTCAAAAAAAAACATAATTCAGAAGAATATCTATCAAAAGATTGACATTCATATTCGATACATACACCATTTGATTTACCAAACCAAACACCCCCTTAACTATCATCACACGATTAGCAGCTCTGGTAGGAAAAATTAATTGCGTCCTTAGGAGGCTAAAACACGAGCACTTAGCGCTCAAGGGTGATCTTCGTTTTCGGACCATCGGCGAGCGGAAAAGAACCAACTCGCACAAACGGAGTCGCGGAGTCGCAGAGGCATCGAATCCCAATCGATTCCAGCTGTTTATTTCATGTATCGAATCCTCTCTTAAAGCTAACATCTTGCAGTCGAAGATTACAAATCCAATCTAGTAGCATTTTTTTGGACACGATGAGCGGATTTGGAATTTTTATTTTAACTCTAGGGCTTCTATCCTCTATCGCTCAATCTCTTCGTTTCGATCTTCAATCTGGCCACACCAAGTGCATCGCGGAAGATATCAAGAACAATGCCATGACAGTCGGGAAGTATAGTATCGTTAATTTCCACGAGGGTTATCCGTTGCCCGATTCGCATAGGATCACTGCGAGGGTAAGTGTCTACTATCTGAGGATTAAATGGCAATGCCCTGAGTCCCTGACCTCAGTTTCTTTTTTGGGATTCTTGTAATTTGTCTCCAATTGTGGAGCTTTCTCTCTTTGGTTTCTGTTGATTGTGATTTTTGTGGTGATGGAGTTGTCAGGTTACTTCTTCTTACGGCAACAATTATCACTACGGGGATACCGTGGAGTCTGGACAATTTGCTTTCACTGCCGCTGAGTCTGGTGATTACATGACTTGTTTCTCTGTTCTTGACCACCATCCACCTGTTACGTTGACGGTTGATTTCGATTGGAGGACTGGTGTTGCAGCGAAGGACTGGTCCAATGTTGCTAAGAAAGGGCAAATCGATGTCAGTAACTATATCTCATCTCCGTTTTCTTCTAAACTTCTTTTTCCTGGATTTGCATTCCTTGTTAATTAATTTATTGAGTTCAGCCCCTTCAACATATTCGCAAGACTATATCTATGGTGTGGGAAAACCATCATGGGCCTTTTGTGTATGAGCCTCTGAGGTTAACCAACTGATCAGTGATTACTACATGCTGAATGCCCCTTCAGTTATCAGTTGCATTGACCTTTCTTTGTGGTTGCAAAATTTTAGTGCCCCCTTTACACAACACGAGAGAGAGAACAACAAGAAGACAATGAGGGCCATATGCCCCAGTCCATAGCCACCAGGATCCATTTAGCTGATGCCAACTAGTTGGAACAAGTATTAGTTGAGTTATATATTGTTATAATGAGTTGGGTTTATACTTTAACAATTTGATTAGCTCCCCTCCTACTACCCACTGCCCCGAAACAAATTACATAAAAACCTATTCTTTTCACTGCATCATCATCTTGTATCTGAATTTTGATAAAATGTCCTATGTGACATGTCAAATTCAACCTCTATAATCAGCTTTACATCCCTCATCATTACTCTGGAGATGGGGATGTTGATTTTCTTTAATGTTTTTGAGCCATTACATTTGTTGGATGTGTGAAATTTACGTGAACTTCTAGATCCCAGAATAAAGTTATCAAAAGTAATATTGTTTGCCGAGGTCTTGGGATCTACTTTTCCCTAGAAGCATTTTTTGTTGTTTTGTGACTAGATTTGAGTACGGGCTTCTTTTTTTTTTCCAATGGTTAATGTAAACGTTTACTGGGGACAAGAAACCTGAGTGATGTAGAACTAGGATTGACAAGGCCAACCTAATCCCAAACTGCAGGATACTTATCAAAGAACAACCACAAATAGATCAAGGGTCAGGATATCGATCTCAGGATTTGATTTTCTGGGGTCAGATCAGAACAGGTATAAAAGGGCTAGCTTAGATGATGAAACAGGTTAGTAACAATACGGAAAATATGTCTGAACACCAAAAGAATCAGAAGCAAACAGATCTATGCTATCAATTTCAGTCTCAGGTCTGAAAACAGGATAACAGTCACTACAGGACAGAATTGAGGGGATTTTCAATAACTCAAAATCAGGTAGTCCAATAGGGCTGTAATTTTGGTCGAGTCTCACACTAGGAGAGGTGCATCTTCGATCCAAATTTGAGCCTAATCCGATGGTTGGTCTGTCCAGGAGAGAGAAGGATTGGAGAGCAAGAAATTCTGGAATTTCTGGGCAGAACTAATAAAAGGACCAGATTCAGTTACCTGTGATGGATTGAGGTTGAAGTTGCAGGTCTTGAACACCTTGAACAACAAAGAAGAAGAAGAAGATAATAAAGGAGAAATAACCCCTCGGGCTTCCCATCGCATAGGGTCAGGTGGATCAAACACCAACTCCACCAGCTTTGGTCAAACACAAAGCAATTCCCAACAAAGAGAAACAGCAGCAGCAGCAGCAGCCATGTTTTAATTCTTCAAATCATTCCAGCCTTAGGAGCCTCCTCTTCTTTATTTATCATGTTGATAGGGGAGGGAATTACAAAATAGAAAGTTCCTTGAAGGAAACCTTAATTTAGTCTTCTAATGCAATACTTATTAAAAACTGAAATTAGAAACTAGCTGAAAAAGAAAACTAACTACTAATGACTTGACTCCTAAGAAAACAAAAAATAACTTAAATTAAACCCAACTTAAAAGGAAACTAATGAAAAAAGAAACAAACTTGTAATCCCGTAGGCAACCTTAAAGCCCCTCTTTTAGGCCTATAAAAGTGGCCTATTACGCTCAAAACACATGGGATCAAAGGCCCAATATGTATGGAACCCAACCTTAGGCTTATTCCTAATAAGACAAGCCTAGTTTGGTGAAGAATCTGCATCACTGAGCTGAAAAGGTATTTGACAATGATCTTCTCAGTGCTAATTTGAAGGTCATGATTGGACACTTCAAAGGTTTTACTTGCGTGTATGTCAGAAATTGACGAAAACTTTTATAATGTTTTTGGTGGGGATGATGTCTTGCTGGAGCAGACTATTTTTGACTTGGCTCTGGAGGGTGAGTTCTAGCTGAGAGTGATCTCTTTCCTTTTGTAGTTTGTCTTAGACTATTTATGATGACCTGGTTCGATATGGTCGCTTGTCAAGAGATGATGGAACCTAGCCTCCTTGAACTGTTGAAACCCATCCATTGAAAAAAAAAAAAAAATAGTGTACCTAGTGCATGAGGCTCCCACCACTGCAGGGTTTGGGGAGGGTCATAATGTATGCAGCCTTACCTCGTTGCATGGAGTGGCTGTTTCCTGACTCGAACCCGCGACCACTAGGTCGTAATGGAGCAAGCTTACTGTTGGCTTTCTATCATCATATTTCACCTTGAATGACTATACAAGTGCACATTGGAATGGAAGAAAAGGAATGTAAAATTGGAATTGAGTAATGTGGAACCCCGAGTCACAAAACCCTATCTGGGTTCGCTATGGGCCCACGCAAGTGATACATGGTTCAACAATTGAAAGGAATAACAAAACTGTAAATATTTTAAAGTTATAAGAAGAGTGGCAGGGTTGTAATTGATCAAACAGGAGAGGTTCACTTGATAGAATAAAGACTCGAGGACACAAAGGGGATTATAATTATTAACTAGGGCTACTCTTGGAAGGGAAACTGATGGAGAAACCTTAGGGAAGGGAGGGGAAATCAGAGTAAAGAGGGGGAAAAGGAGGATCACACTAACACGTTCATTCAATAATCAAATTACTCTCTCAATCTTCAGTCGATTACAACCAATATATAGAAAAATAGGAACATGAAATTAGAAACTTAACTGGAATGGAAACTAGCCTAAATTAGGAAACAAGTATAAAAGGAAACCAAAGCAAGGAAATAAATCCTACTCCTACGTTCAAGTTTGGAAACTAAAAGCATGAAATAAAATACTGGGTAAAATACTAATTTTATTTCCAACCCTTGTTGGACCAAAACCCTGGGCTGGACCGGTTCTTCTTGGATCTTGGCTTCCAAAGCCGGTCATGCTGGTCCAACCAAGAAAGGGCAGCCGTATCTGCATCAACTCTCCTCCTCTGAAAAGAACTCGACTCCGTCGAGTTAGGGAAAGGACCGAGGAGACCGTCTGAAGGAATACGCTGAATGAGGAATGATCCCACCATCTTCTTGAGCTTAATTTCAGGGAGATCTTTGGCAGGATGAAACTAGTCTTGTTGGCATGCTTGAAGGCATAGGTATTGGCATAGCCACAATGCTGTACTTTCTTATCAAACAACCAAGGTCGACCAAGAAGGATATGGCACACCTTCAGAGGGAGGACATCACATTGGACTGTATCCTTAAATCCACCAATAGAATATGTGACCAAGCACTTATCTGTGATTTTGAGATTAGTGTTGTTCACCCAAGCAACCTTGTAAGGATTATGATGTGGTTCTGTATTCAATCCCAGCTTACGAACAGCGTCTTCAGAGACAACATTAGTGCAACTGCCTCCATCAATGACCAAGGTTAGCAACTGATCATTGCACTTCACACGAGTCTGAAAAATACTACTGCGGCGCCAATTTTCATTTTCAGTGGCCTTTTGAGTGGTCAACACATGACGAATGACATAAAAGGGATGTTGGTCATCGTCACTAAGAGTGTCATTGACTTCACCTGTTGCACGCTCTTCTCTTAAATCAACTGTGTCAGAACCAAGTTGCTCTTCGGGAATATATGGTAGAGGAGATTTCTTATCAATAAAAGCAACCAAACGGCTAGGACATTGGGCACTGATATGTCCAAATCCATTGCATGAGTAGCACCGAACTGTGAATTTTGAAGAATCAGAAGGTTTATCTGAACCACGCCGAGGGGGTGAATATGGGCGAGTAGGCCGTGAAGATGATATTTCAGCAACATGTCGAGGTGGAGAATACGGCCGACTAGGTCGTGAAGAAGCCATAGATGTAGCACTTGCCTGTGGCTTGCTAGATGACCTCTCTTGGGTAGGAGACTGTTGCCAACTAGTACCTCGAGAAAAAGTATCTGCAAAATTTCTCCGGTTGTATGGGCGTTTCAGACTTTCCTCAACCTGATATGCTACTTGTACGGCGTCTTCCATTGTAGGTAGTCGACTAGATGCAAGGGCAGCACTAAGTTGAGGGTGCAGACCATTGCGAAATTGGGCCACTAAGACTTCTTCATCCCACTCAAAGTCAGAACGAGTGGCCAAATAATAAAATCTAGCAACATACTCTTCAACGGTCAAATTCTCTTGTTTCAACTGTGCAAACCTGAGATGCATGCGTTGCTTGTAATCAGAAGGCAAGAATCGCCGATTCATGACTTCATACATTTCAGCCCAAGTAGTGACCAACCCGATGCCTCGGGTTCGGTTCTGTTGTTGTTGCTTGATCCACCAGACTCGAGCCGTGCCTTTCATTTTGGCCTCTGCAAATAGGATCTTTCGAGCCTCAGTCAACCCGTACCATCTGAAGAATGTATCTAAACTGTGAATCCAGTCAAGGTACAATTCTGGATTATTGTCTCCATAAAAATCAAGGACATCCAGTTTTGCTGCTCTTTCTGCTCCATCATCATGTCTACCAGTCCCATATGGTGGTGGAGGTGGTGGTGGTGGTGTATGATGTGGTGGTGGTGGTGGTGTTACTGGCAAATCCTGTGGAGTGGTGTTGGAAGAATCCCCAGACTGAATGGGACTCTTTCCTTTATCTGCTGCCACCAAACGATCAATAGAAACTTGCATCGATTCCACCATTGTCTTTAGGGACGTGACCATGTTAGTGAGAGCATCAAATTTTGTATCCGTTTCTCCTTTATAGGAATTCAGCTGTTGAACAACTTCACTATTGGCTACCATGGTGATGAGTAACAAAATAGCACTCAAAGAATAATGGTAGAATAGTAAATAACTGGAGGCTTAAAGGGCAGGGACAGAATGGTAAATAAATAGAAGTTGAGGAGAGGATGGCACAACTGTAATTATTGAGGTTCAACCCTTTTTTTTTTGTAGAAGTTCAACTTGAAACTTAAAAAGAAGAGGACAGGGGTATACTTGGAAAGGCAAGGAAAGAGGGTGGAGGGTAATAAAAAGGTGGGGTAGGGGTATTTTAGGAATAGAAAAAGAAATAAGTTGAAAA
>NW_024870455.1:0-15925 GCF_013358625.1 Macadamia integrifolia | reverse complement strand
GTTTCCCTAGGTCACTGTTCTGTATATATTCGTTACAGATCGTTACACCGAATTCACTCTACGTTCCCTGTTCTCTCCGATGGATGGAATAGCTATACCCTAATTTAGTCGTTTTACTTGTACGAATTCAGGTCTCCCCCTTTTTTTTTATGCGGTGGATGATATACAGACTCAGTAAGACGGTACTGAAAACAATTACTTCGTGAATTTAATTCGTGATTGGTAGTAGATCGCAGATTTTGAACCATTGGGAGAGTCCCAATGCCGGAAGAAGATCTGGTCGAGCTTAAGTTCCGGCTATACGATGGGACCGACATCGGACCGATCCGGTACTCCTCAGCCTCTACTGTTGCCATGCTCAAGGAAAGAATCGTTGCCGAATGGCCGAAAGGTTAGCACCCGCTCTCTGTTGATTAGTTTCCTTATCGTGCGCATGCTACAGTTTTCTGTTGTTCTCTATTTATTTCCTGCGGAACCGAACTGTAATGATTTTGGATGTAAGTTGCATTTACACTCGGCAATCAGGTCTTTTAATCATGCAGTGCAGACTTCCTCAGGGGGATTACATGAGTCTTTTTGTGTTTCCCTTTCCCTAACCAAATTTAGTTATTGATTGGCCCCTTTCCACCACGGAAAAAAGTGCATCAAATCTTGTGGAGAGGTTGAACTCTCAAGCGATTATTTTTTCTCCTCAAATAAGGAGTCACTTTTATTGAATTTAGTTGACATTAGGTTCTCATTTACGAGCACGTAACTAGGGATTTTTTTTTTTCGTTGAAGGCGACTGGTCTGGATTTTTTCTCTAATTTTTTTTTTTCCTTCCATTTTGGAGTGCATTAGAAATCAAGGATGTTGAGATTTATGGTCATCTGGATGTGATTTCAGTACTCCACTCTAAATGTAGGCGAAGAAATAATTGAATTTATGGGTGGGTTTAATTTATTTTAGTCTTACTGGGGGGAAAACAATTATAATATTTCTTTTAATGATTAAATTGTTCACTCACAAGTTATGAATGGATCATAATTTGTTTACTGTGTCAAAATGCGGACTCATAGAGCATGAAAGGATTTTTTGTATGCACACCACAGCACTGCAGCTTACTTGTGACAAAGTTTCACAAGGCCGCTAAAATTCATTTGATTGGTGGCTTATATTGAATATGTTGAGGGCGTGACTGCATGAGATGCAATGTAATTTCTTCTGGGAAATAGTTTTGGCATTGCTGCAAATTGGGGCACACAATGGGGGTGGGTACATCTGGGGAGTATGTAAGAAATATATATATATTTTTTTTGGGGGGGGGGGGTTGTGTCTAAGGATGATGTCTTGGGAAAATGTTGGGGCATAGTTCTTTTTAATTGTTTTGAGTGCTGTTGTGCCCATTCAAGCTAGCGAATAGATAGATGAGAACTGCCTAACCCGAGTGTGATTTTTATTCTCACTGAAGTTTTATCACATGGGATGGTTACTTGGTATGTGTATTTTATTGAAGTTTAGGTTTCTGCTATGCATTCATTGTGGCTCCAGTTTGGCATTTATATTATGAGTTTGAAGAATTTGATTCCATTCTGTTCTGTAAATCTCCTGATCTTGTGTTATTTTCTTCATTCTCCCTGTTTCTAATTCATGGGAGGATGATGAATTGTCCTGTTCATCATGGAATTTATGGCATATATCATGCCATGAATTGCCTGCTTATGAGTGGCCAAGCAGGGCTTTAAAAATTGATTAGGAATTGACACCAAAGTTGATTCTGATTAACACTGATTTGTTATGTACTGAGTCCTACTGACTTAGGACAATTTATGGGATGATTAAAATTAGTATTGATTGGATTCGATGAAGATTGATTCCATACCTGATTTCGCGTTTGTAAACCTTGTGGCCAATGAGGTATAATGTCTGCTGTAGTGTTTCGAACTTATTTGTTATCCTTGGACAATTTCTTAGTTATGGCTAGGAACCTTATGTCTATATTCACAACAACAGCTTACCTTAGGTGGACAGTTCATGGTCATTCTTCCCACCTCATTGTCTTTGTTAGAAAGCTCCGGAATTTGAAAAGTGTCAACAAAGATTGGAATTCCTCTTGTTTTGGAAACATCTCCCCTTCACTCTTTGAATGTAGGGCCAAGTTATTAGATATCCATATAAGGCTTCAATCTGATGTGTAGAATGCCTCCTGGCAGAGGAAGAGAGAACTTCTGCAATGAACCTTGACTTCTTAATCTCCCAAGAGGATAGCTTCTCAAAACAAAAATACATAGTCAAGTTATTAGAGCTTGGCGATTCTAATTATGGATATTTTCACTGGTGTCTAAAAGCCAAATCTAACGGTAACTCTATTACCATGCCGCTGGATTGTGATTTGTGACAAACCCCTTTCTCTCAGTTTAAAGAAGTCAAATCTGAGGCAATGGACTACTTTGTAAAGATTTTCAAGCCTTCTTTGAGTGATGCTTCTACTTAACCATATCGGATGATCTTCTCAACTAATTCATCCCTAGTTTGCTTCCTGACCCCCTTTGGGCCATCCTCTTTGAGGAGCTCCTCTTTGCTGTCCACTCTCATCAAGCCAATTAATCTCTCGGTCCATATGGGCTCAATATTGGGCTTCTACTCCTCAACTTAGGATATCATCAAAGTGGATCTCATCAATGTCATTCAAAGCTCTTCTTCTTCTACTCTGAACAGATTGAAGGGATTAACCAAACCTTTCTCTACCTCATCCCCAAGGAAGTAGATGCTTCCTCCATGGGTGACTTTAGACTCTCTCTCTTTGCAACTTGCTTTACAAATTTAGCGTGAAAGTCCTTGCAAATTGGATCAAGATGGTAGTTGACTCTCTTGTTTGTGACAACCAATCTACTTTCATTCCAGGTCAAAGTTTTTTGCATAAATCCTTCTTTGCAACGAGCTTGATCGAGGATATGACAGAAAGAATCATCCTTGCTACCCTCATGAAGATTGAAACTCACAAAACCTTCGACTCATTGAAGTGGGACTTCATTGTTAACATCTTTGCTAAGATGTCTTTCCTCTCTCATTCATCAATTGGATCTACCACTGCATCTCCTAAGCCCACCTCTCGGTTCTTATTAATGGTAGCCCTGCTGGCTACTTTGAATCTTCAGTTGGTATTCGGGAAGGCTTTCTATCTCCCTACATTTTCTCCTTGGTTGTTGAATTCCTTTAAAGAAGCATCCAATCCAAAATGGACCATCAACTCATTTCTCCTATGCTAATATGTAAAGCTCTCAATGTCTCGTATTTGGCCTTCGTTTATGATCTTATGATTTTTCCCAAGGCCAACCTTTATTCAATTGAGGCTATTATGGATTGTTTGCAACTCTTCCAGTCTCTATATTAATCTCTCTAGCGTCTCAAGGAGGTAAAATGGTTTTCCATAGGATACTTCCTAGTTTAGTATCTTGGACTGCTCTTGATCACTTCCAAGTTCATTAGTGCACCCTAATTTTGGATCATATGCGTAAGAGGCTCCAGCTCTGGAAGGGCAAGCTTCTCTCCTATGTCGGTCGTCTCGAGCTGATTAGATCCATGCTCTAGTCCTACATTTATTGATCAGGTATTTTCGGGTTGCCTCAATCTTGCATCAAGAAGATCGAATCCCCTATGTGTGCCTTCTTTTGAAAGGATCCGATTGCTCCAACTTCTTTCACTCGATTAGTTGGGTTTTTGTTTGCCTTCCCAAGGAGGAGGGGGCTCAATTTGAGAGGAATAAAAGATTTCAACATTGTTGGCATCCTCAGGTGGATTTGGAATCTAGTTGCCAAGAAGTAAAGCATCTAGGTTGATTGGGTTTACTCTAGAATCCACCACGGCTTCATTTGGACTAACCTTGCTGCTGTTGGTGCCTCTTAGGTTTGGAGAAAGATTTGGCATTCAGATTTCTTGCTTTTGGAGATATCAAATACTTGATTGACGATGGCATTGCTACTCGCCTTATGGTTGGATCATTGGCACCCCATGGGGATTCTTATTGATTAGGTCGAGGACAAAGCTAGATATAGTTTGAGGTTTGATAGGCTGGCCTTGTTCTTAGACATCCTTCGGACCTCCTCCTCGATGGTTGGGCCCCTTCGCCCTCGATGGATGGACCTCCCCATAACGGTCGTCTTGGATGCTTTGCCATGTATTAGCAAAAGACCCTTATGTATCGGCAGTTTGGTTATTTTGGCTCCTTCCTTCATGGGTGTCTTTAGCTCTAAATCCGCTCGGGATAAAATCAGGGCTCATGGCTGCCCTATCCCTTGGTGTAAGTTGGTCTAGTTTAAGAGTTATATTCCTTGCCACGACTTTACTCTTTGTCATGTCCTCTCTTTTTGCTTCCCAACACAGTCATTATCCACATGTAGATTCTAGTATCCCCCCATTTGCTGCCTTTGTTGGAATGCCCCAGAAGATGGGGATCATCTCTTCACCTTTGCGGTTTGGAAAGGGGTTCTGGCCAAATACTGGCCTTGTAGGAGAAAGATTTTGCCCTTTGATAGAGAATGGATTTGAGTTGACATGACTTTTGCCAGCGAATCCAATTGTAACTCATTGGGTAAAAGCTTGCCTTTGGTGCCTCTATCCACCACCACTGGATGGAGAACATCCTCAGACGACGGAATCCCAAAACTAGATCCCTAGAGCAGATTTTGGCAATCAATGGTTACAACATTAGAAGCAAACTTTCTATTTTCAATTCTCGGTGCATCAACTCCTTGTGAAATAGGCTAATTGTGAATTCTCGGGGGTCTTTTCGTTGTACTCTAACTTAGTTAACAACTATCCTAAACCCATTAGGATACCAACAAAGATATATCAAATATAAACCCACAATATGAAGGTCTATGGTCACTGATACCCCTCCAGCCGACACACTCACTCATACACTCTAACACTCCCCCTTAAGCCGGAGTATACATGTAGCAAGAAAGCCCCAGCTTGGACCAAGAAGAACTCCAACGAGTACTGACTCTGATCAACTATCATAAAGCCATCAATAACTCCAAAAGCAGCAAAAACCCTTCCAAAAAAGGCACTCTGAGACCAACGAAAGCCCTTCCAAAGAAGGCACCCCAATATCAACGGAAGTTCTTCTCAAAGAAGGCCTCCCATAGAAACTGTAGCTCCCAATAGCTACAACAAAAGTATTGATGAGCCTCAAATAGAGATCTCCCGAACAGACGTCTCACAGAAAATTCCAGAGATAAATAGGCAGCATCAGGCTGTTGGGGACCAAACAACATCAGGTTGTTGAATATACCAAACAACATCAGGTCGTTGAATATACCATCTTCAAAAAATAAACTAGTTGCTGAGGGCACGCACGGGCATAAACATCTTCAAATGAAATAATCTTGAGTAGACAATCAATCAAATCGAGTAGATAGTAATTTGAATCTCCCCCTCACGTGTTGCAATACACAAGGACAAAATATTTTTTAACAATCCACCATCGCAAAAGAATCCCATAACCAAGAACACCGCAGTAAAAGAATTTCCAATCTCCCCTAGATGGTAGCAAATCTAAACAAATTACTCCAATTACGAATTCCAAATTGAGGTGATCCCGGACCCACCAAAGTAATAATTTGGCACATACATATGCGTAATGGCATTTTTTAATTACTTCATATAATTCTCAATTGATGTGAACCCCGGATGTCAAAATACTCAATTGGGTTCGGTATGGACCCACTCCAAAGTTGATGACAATTTTGTAATTAATATATCAATCCGGGGATTAAAACCATCACTAACCACAGTTATGGGCCCACTAATTGAAATTATAAAAGGGGATGACACTCTTGTAAGTAATCACAAGTTCCAAAGTGGGATAGAAATTCAGTAATAAAAGGGAATTTCAATTAAAATTACAATCCAAGGCCAAAGGGTAAACTAAGAAGTGACCAAAATATAATGGCAACTAGTAATAAAGAGGAGAAAGGAGGGGCAATAATTTGGAAACTTCAATTTAAGAGAAGCAAAGGAATGTGGTGTACGTGCAGTGCACTACAAAGGGTAATCTTGGAATGGAAAAACACTCAATGGCCAGGGTGTAATAAGAGAAGAAAAGGATGGGTAAATATAGTAACTCAAATAACTAAACAAATAAGAGCTAAAAGAGGGCAACATGAGTTGTTGTCTAACTACCCATTTATGGGGTAAACTTGGAAACTCAAGAAAAATAACGAAGGTATAAAGAGAAATAGTGAAGGGCATAATAAGGGGAAACAAACAAGATAGGAAAGTAAAAGGACAACCCAACCCACAATTGTGAGGTTGTCTACCTCACGACAAAAAAAAAAAAATCCCTTTCTTCTTCCTTATGATAGGAAAAAGAAACCAGCAGAAACATAGAATAGAAAGGCCTATGGTGACATTAGCCCCTCACCCAAGGCTACATATCAATGATGGATTTAGAGTTAAAATCGCAATCTCCAACCCTCTCAAGGACATACGGCATCAAGCCAAGCAAAGAACCAGTAAATCTGCAACTATTTTCTGCAACCAGGTTTTGACGGCAAAACAGGGACCAGATTTGGTTTCTCAAACTAAAATGGCAAGGCTGCAAGGCAGGTCGTCTTCCTCCCTCGACAGTCCACGGCAGAAATCAAAAATCAAACTACCAGTACTTGAGACTAGCTGGGATAGTGAACAGATCGATAGAGAACTATCACAACGCAGATGTGAACCAGCATGAGGGTTGAAGAACCTCCAACCAAGAGACAGCAGCAGAGAGCTCGATAGGAGAAAATAGGTCTTCTTCCTTGACTGTTGAAGAAGGCAGACTCTGACGACTAAAACCCAAGGTAAATCTCCTCCGATAGCAAAAGATTCCTAAAATAGCAACCAGAATAAACTGTGGGCAGAACATTTCTTCAGAAGCATCAAAATGACAACAGCAAACAAACAATACCATATGGTAGCAACTGGGTCAAAGAGAAACACTAGTAAGAAACAAAAATATTTTTTTCCGTACCAACAGTAGACAAAAACAGAACAATTTTACTTTTTCTTCTTCTTCTTCATGGGTCTGATACTATGTAAAGATTTGAGAACGAGAACCAAAGATGAAATAAGAGAGAGAGAAAGAGATTGGTGTAACTTAGGAGTCGCAACTGTGTGGTTGGGACTACCCCCGTCACTCAATATATAGACTAGCTATTTCAAACTCATAACACCAATAGGAAACTAGAAGACATAACCAAAGAGGAAACCAACTCTAACTCAGTTAACAACTATCCTAAACCCAATAGGACATTAACAAAGATGTATCAAATATAATCCCACGGTATGGTCACCCATAGCCCTCCAACCGATCCACTCACTCATATGCTCTAACAGTTCTTATTTCTTTTTCTCTTCCCCCCATCTCTTTGAGAGAGAGAAATTTGGTTGCTGCATGAATTTAAATCTGTAATGGAAATGTCCATAAAAATGCAATACATTGCAGGAGTAAATGCAATACATTGCAGGAGTCCATGCAACCCACACCACATTTTTGAACCATAGAACCGAAACCCCCAACTAGAGATTCCAGAACCTAAACAACTCAGTTGAGAGTTCTGTGACCGGATCAAGGGAAGGTCTACCAGTGATTGGATATCTGATGTGGGAAAAATACAAGTTTTTGTCTGCGTGAGCCTGGCAATTATGGAATAATAGGTGCCAGTTGATTCTTTTGGTCATTTATTATTTCATGTGCTTAGGTTTATTTTTTATTTATTTTTTATTTTTTTAATTGTGTAGGGATTTATGTTCTACTAAATCCAAGTGTTAATATTATTTATACCAAGAGAAAGCCGAATATTGAAATTTGAAATCAATGGTAGTGCCTTTTAACCTAGCACCATATCGAGTTTTTGCCAATTGTCAATTATGGGTGGTTTCATGTGATAGAGAACCTTACACTCATCTCACACCTCAAGTTCAAGCTTGAAAAATAAGGTGCCGTTCTTTTTTATTGGGGTTTTGATGGGGTGGGATAGTTGTATGAACTATTTGACCTCCATGGTGTTTGAAATCGTTTGGTCAATCAGGGGTGGGATTTTGAGTAGACAACAAAAAATGACCACACTTTCCCCTGTCAGCCAACATGGCTTTAGGTTTCTCTCCCACCTCCTCCCAAAGACTTTGCCAAAAATCCAGGGGAAGTGGTTGGAGATGGCACGAGAACACTGTGCATCACCCTACCTTGCCCATGGCTTCAAGCTCCGCCACCACAAATGGTGTGCCCAGCTGCTGGACGGTTGCATCCACCCTTGCCTAGCCGTCGCAGCGATCGATAGGACTTTGCTGAAAATCCAAGGGAGAAATCTCAGGACGACTGGCAAGGCAGCATCCACAGGCACCTCTCCATCTCAGAAGCCTCTGCCTCATTGGCTCTGCTGCAACCTTCTCTGCATTATTCCCCCTGCTGCCACCTGCGAGCCTCGCTTGCAAACCCCTTTGTCCAACTGCAACTCATCCAACTAAAACCCTGTGAATCACCGCCTCCTGCAACTAGCCTTCCAGAAACCCTTGAACCCATTGCAACACCTAGCCACTGATCCCATTTGCATCCGCCCCATATCTACATATTTACTCAATACCCTTCTATAGTACATGCCAGATTAGTTCTCTAAGGACTTTGTCATAGGATTTTTCTAGGTCAATGAAGACCATATGGTGATCCTTCTTGTAGTTACTCTTATACCAAGTAAAAAATTACCTTTTATAACAAGTCTGGGTTATTTTGGTGGATTTTTGGTTTCTTTAATTTCCAAGTTAGATTGCATACATTATGACCCTCTCAAGATCCTGCGGTGGCGGGAGCCTTGTGTACTGGGTATGCTGGGTATGGCTCTTTTTTTTTTTTTTTTGAGTTTCAGTTAGTATTTTTTCAATTTTAAAATTTAACTAAAATTGGGAATAGTTGGTCATTGGATATGATTGAATCAAGTTAAAATTATACAGAAGGTTGAGTAGTGTTTTACAGTTATTTTTTCTATGCAAGCAGGTTTTTTGTAGGTGTCAGTAAATACAGTTTGTGGGAACAGTTCTAATTCATATATTAAGGGGATTAGCAAGAGTACTGCTACTTACTGTTGGAATTCTTTGATCTACAAGATGTGGTTGGGCTGTTCTACTGCTAATTATTTCAGTTATTGCTGCAAGTAGAAAATCTGGGTTCCCGCTGCAACTTCTCTTCAATTCTTCGTTGTCTTATTGAGCTTGATTGTTAGTTACAGGCTAGTTATCTTACTTTATGTGATTTTTTGATATATGCCTTGATACTTTTGCTGTTGTGCATTATTCTCCTAGTTCTTGATTTGATCCAGATTACAATGCAGGAAACTTTTTCTTGAGTTATCTTAGCTTGCTGATTATGTTATACATTTAGAACTTCTTTTCTTTGTAGATTGACAAAACCTCTTGATAATCCCTTAAAAGTCAATTTGACAAAAAATTGAATTTCCCTCTACTGCATGTTTTACCCATGTGATGCCTTGTTTTAAGTTCCATGATATTCTGACACTGTTTGATTACGTTTCTTTAGTTTGTCCCATGAAAATTATATCCCAAGCTATTATTCTTCTCCCTTGGGTTTGAAGTTTCTCAGTCATTCTTTAATTCTCTATTCTTAAGCCTTACGGAAATTAGTGTTTAGTTTTGTTTTCTCGCTTTCTCTAATTTTTTCATTGTCTTCAGGGAAAACTAAGTAACACTGGCTGCAGTACCCTTTCCCTAACAGAGAAACTTTTTTTATTTTTTATTTCAATTATTGTATTATTCTGTAACTAGATGGGCTAGTCAATGCCTATTATCGTAGGCCTGCAGGTCTAGAGAGTTTTCTAGACTGGCACAAATATCTGCCACATGGCAGATTGGATAAAGCTGAAATTTTGTGTAAAGGTGGACCCAAAGTTCCCCTGCTCATGTGCCAAGTTTCAGTCAAAACAGAGTTGGCCAAGTAGCAAAATAAGGTTTTGAAAATCCAGTGGAAAAATGAAACTTCTCTAAAAGAAAATGGATGGCTGAAAATACAAGGGCATGTGTCAATTCAATGTTTATGATTTGATCTAATCCTGAAATTTGGCATGTAGTCAATATTGCAATATCAACCTTCCACGTGGAAAAATATGGCATCGGTCTAGATATACTCTGTAGTTTTTCTGGGCTAGAAAAAACTTTTTTCTTAATTTATTCACATGAAGGCATTATTGAATTTGATATTTGAAATCCCATATCAGTGGTAATATTTCTGGATATTGCTATATCAACCTTCCATGTGGCAAAATGTGGCATCAGTCTACAGATACTTTCTAGTCTTGCTGGACTAGAAAAACTATTGCCTTAATTTATTCACTTGAAGAAATTATTGAAATTTGATTTTCATTTTGGCATCAACAGTAATGCATTTGTCCTGAACATTCTCATTAGTTAATATTTTGTGACACCCATTTAAGATTGATGGTGGATGAAAAGGCTGTTGGTTTGAAGCATTTGCTGGATCACCGTTTTCTGTTGACCACTATTTGGGGTTATCAGTTCTTTTTTCCAGCTTTTACTCAATTTATTAGCCAAATTGCTAGGATCAAGTTGTGTGGTTGGACTAGGGATGAGATGATGATTTCCTCCATTTGTTGAAGTGTCTAGTTCATCATCGCTGCTATTTGATGTTATCTTGACTTATGCTTATTCAATACAGATAAAAAAATTGTACCAAAAGCGGCAAATGATGTCAAACTGATAAGTGCTGGGAAAATCTTGGAAAACAGCAAGACTGTTGGCCAGTGTAGAGAACCCTTTGGTGAGCTCCCAGGAGGGGTCATCACCATGCATGTTGTTGTTCAGCCCTCTCTAGTGAAGACAAAAACAGGTAGTTGCATCTAATTCTTGTGGGCTTTAATTTAAGAATCCTTGTTCCTTACCAGATTGTTGTGTTTTTTAGAACTTGGAAAAGATTTAAGGTCCATGAAGAGGAAATGATGGCAATATACATGCTACTTTGTGTTTGCATTATTTTCTAATTTTGTGAATGTAGATTGTTTTGGATTCTAAAGGCTTTGTTCATGCTTACTCATCGTGCCTTACTTTTCATGTCATATCATTTCACTATTTTTTTTTTTTTTTAAATGAAATTTTGGTGAAGACTGAACAGCACTGAGCCTTATGAGTTCGTATGGGGGGGGGGGTTGTATTCCATAACCTTCTGATGCAGAAGTGTAGGGGTGTCAATCAGCCAATTCAGGCTGAATCGGTTTCGGTGTGACAATGGTGAATCTGAAACCAAAACAATAAGGGAAGTTTGGTTTTGGTTCCGGATCGGTTTGGTTTCAGGTTCTTATCAGTTTTGGTTCCGGATCGGTTTGGTTTCAGGTTCTTATCAGTTTTGGTTCCGGTCCAGTGTGGGTTTGGTTTCACACACACACACACACTGTACACATATTTATGGGAAAATATTTTGTTTAATGAATTTTGGGGTGTAACATTTTCTTATTGGTTTGGTTTGGTCCGGTTTTCCACTCGGTTTCAGGTTTGCAATACCAAATCCGAAGCCAATCCAATAAGGATCAGTTCGGGCATGTTTGGGCCGGTTTTGGCTGTTCAGCTGCATTTTGACACCCCTATGCAAGTGATGGGCTCACTTAAAAGATTGGAGGAAGAATATTCTAATCTGATGGCTATATTTGGATTAGATCTGATGTCAAATGTAATAATCTGATTTTCAAAGAATAACTACTGGACTTCAGAAACTAATTTCATGTTAAAAAATCAGAAATAAAATATCCAAAATATAGAAATCGATGAGGTGGTAAGGTGGAGGAAGACAAGGGGATCAATGGCGATAAGAATAAGGAAAGAGATAGTAACGTGATAGGGAGAAATAACAGAGGAGGAGAGAATCTTGCCAGCTGTTCAAGTTAGAAGAGATAACAGCCACACAGGAGAGTGGAAATGGGAAAGGAGGACAAAGTTGCGATGGGAGGGAAAGAGGGAAGACTTTCCTAAAAATAGGACATGAAAATTAACAAATTGATAGAGAGGGAGATGGGAAAAAGAAAGCTATTGGTTGGATAAAAAAAAAAGTAGAAATTGAAGAAGTGAAACAAAGGAATAAGAGTAGGGAAAGCCTTGCTAATATGGAGGGTGAGAAATGGCGTGAGGGAGAAAGAAGCCTTTGGCTGCCTTAGCGGGGGAAAAGAGCTAGCAAATGGAGGACAGAGAAAACACCAGCAAAATGGGGAATAGCCAACATTCTAAAAAAAAAAATCAAATCATTCTATTTGTCATAAATTGTGGGGTGGTGGTGGTGGTGGTTACATATCTATTGAGACTCAAGTAAGTACTCTTAAAACTCTTCCTCCAAATAAACAAAGTTAAAAAACTTTTACTAGCCTACTATAACTAACAATAGGTCTCTTGGATAGCTAAGATAACTTCCTAAATTTGGACTCTAGACATGGGACCTTCCAAATGAAATAATAGTTTGTGTGCTGCTAATACCCAACTTTGGTGTTTTATATTTTAGCCCATTACAATTAAAACTCAAGGAATTAAAAGCCTATCCCGATCCCCATAGATGTTAAAAATAGGTGCAAATTTTTGGACTGGGACTGCATGATCATTGTAATTTTTGTTCTGTATGTTTCTCATCATCTGTTGATGGGGATGTGAATGTCCTTCTTTCCTTTCTGATCTCCATGTTGAAGTTTCAGTTTCTAATTGAAAATGTTACTAATCATTTTTGTCAAAAAATCAAATAAACCAGAATCTATGAAAAAGAAGAGAAGAGAAGAAAACCAAGATATAGAAAAAGAGGATCTCAAGTCTAATTACATTAAAGGTGAATAACTAAAAGCAGATTACAACTCAACATTATTCCATTATTCTATGGTATACAACACTCCCCCTTAAGTTGGGGTATATATATCAAAGGTTCCAGCTTGAAATAACAAGAACATATAATAACAACTGAACCAATCTTGAACATACATAGCAGCCGTAGATGCCAGTTACCATGGAGAGAACTTCATTCTGGTAGCAATACCAACTCAATCATACCAATCATCAGCAACGACAGTAGAGAAAAATATTCGTGTTGAATAAATCCAGACAACAGCAAACAAAATAAGCGGCAAAGAGTAATGTTCACAAAGAAGACGGATAAAAGCGTTATGAGACTTCTTGGTCATAATGCATGGGCCCATGCATGCCTCTTCAAGTGTCATGGTCGTGCCAACACTTTGGCCATGACAGCATGGTGTGGTCTACCTAATTGTTATGTGGGTGATGGAGGATTCCTGTGCACGGCCCACACTTTCTGTGTGGTCATGGAGGGGGTGATGTGGCAGTTCTGACAGATGGGGTGGTCTGGGTTGCTAGTTCCTTCCCTTCTAGGGAAGATACTAATCGCAGCGAGAATGAAATTTCCACAATGACCGCAAACCCCTCTGATACATTTTCAGATCAAAATTTTTGTTGTGCTTGGTTGTGAATATCTGAATAGGATGAACCGGCCCCCGTGAATATCTTTGCCTCGGACAACTGGAATATGTACTCTCCATATCAGATATCTTCTAATTGAGAACCAGCCACCAGCCACATTAAAATAGAGATTGAGATTCATTCATATCCCCCTTTCATTTATTGGCATTTTCCCTTCTATTTTTAGTTGTTTATTTATTTCCAATCATTTTTTAAAAGTTTCATGTTTAGTTGATTAACAAAGCTTTATACTACCATGTGGCTGATCCATGTGGGTTGAAAGTTGAGATGTTGGTGAGGGGCCTTGGACCCTATCTGTCCACAAGATTTGGGCCCCAAGAGCCCGCATCCTGGGAGATACTGGGGTCGTACAGCTAATCCTTCCTAGGTGGATGATTGTTATGGTGTTTGTATCTTTTGTTTGCTGGGAATTCTTGGTATTTTAGCTGCCTACAGAACTGCTACACTAGTGTGTTTGTTCATGCAGTTTAATCTTGCCACCACATCTAACATTGTTGTGATTCACTGAGTGTACCACCTATGCCCATGCTTAGTACGGGAAGTATACTGTGGACTAATTCATTAAAAACTGAGACCTGAAGTCCCTGATTGTCTTGGAACTTGAATGGAAAACACAATTGAGGAGCTGTGAACTTTCGTTGGTAGTAGATTTCCTTCAAAGATTATTGTTGCTGAGAATAACTTGCGCTGTTTGTATGAGCAGAAAAGAAGGTTGACGATTCCCCCAGGAAAAGTGTCTGCTCCTGTACCATTTTGTAAGAGCAAGTGAATGAAAGGTTGGAGCTGTTGGCACTAGGTCTATTTCTTCGGCTGTGAGTAGCTGGAAAGACGCCCTTTGAACCATGGTCTCGACTCGTTGGAAGGATGTTTATATTGTATTCCTGTTGGTGGTTTATGTACTTGGTTATCTGTCCTCTCTTAATTTCTTTGATTGGATTGATATTTCTGTAGGGCATTTATTCATACCATCGCATTTCCTGGTGTTTTGAGGTAGTATATATAGTATATATATAGTGTGGGTGCTAGGTTGGTGGAGAGATGCTTTACACTGTGGGCATGAATCAATTTAGGAACCAAGCTGGTGCGTTGAAGTAGAGCTTTTCATCTGTTGTGTATTTTCAGTTACTTGTATCGGCATTGTTTTACTTAAAAGACTCCTGAGTCCTGACTTCATGGCTTTGTTCTGGCCAAGGAGTGATATATGATGTATTGTTAAGAACCCCTCTTGTATGGAGGGTGTGTGTCACTAATCCGTGGGTTCTAATTATATGGTCAGGAGCGTTACCATTCATCACACAAAGCATGATATGCAAAGCCAACAAGCATTGATCCTAGGCTCCATTTGGTTGCAAGGAAATTTCAAGGGATTGAAAATTTTCATACCTAAAAAAAAAACCTAGCCAATATGATTATATTGATTATTTAAATTTCTTACTGTATTTAGTAATGGTACTTTTAGATATAAATTTTTATTGGGCGAATGTTTTTTGTCCGAGAGTGGCCTACCTACACCCAGACGCAGGGTTGGGTCGGTGTGTGTTCCTTATGCTGTGGTGTAGCGGCGTGTAGGGGCTGTTCTTGGACAAAAACTTTGTCCCATTTTTATTTTACTTTTCAAAATTGAGATTTAGATGCCTGAAATTTAATAATAGAATATGAAATGAAATGAAATAAGTTAGAGACATAACCTTGTGGAGTGATAAATACAATAGTTCTTTTTTAGGTTTAAAATTTTTCACTTCCTTTCAAATCCCTTCGCAACCGGATGGAGATCGGGATTGAGTTTCAAACACAATTTCCATGGTGAAAATGTGGGTGGGGGAGTAGGAATGATTGCAAAAATTTTAAACTGGCTGAAGACAATTTGGTTTATTTCCCAAATGGAACAAAATGTGAAAAAAAGGAAATTTCAGTTTCTATGTTAAAATGCTCTTTTTGTTTTTCTTTTTTTTGTTTTTTTTTTGTTTAACTGGAATGATGAAACTACCTTTCATTGCGTCAATTCTCATTTCTAGCGGTTTTTTTTTTGTTTCTTTTGTCGAAACATGCCATAAATGCATCAAACATTTTATTCTATTTTTTCGTTTCCATAGAATGAAAAAACTCCATAAACATTTTTTTAGAACGTTACCAAACACAGCCTTATTCATCGTCTTATCCAAGATCGATATGGATTGATATCCACAGAGAAGATACCATAATTGATATTGATCACTAAATCCATGGTATTGACCATTCCTCATAGGCACCAGACCAAGAGAAATCATCTTATTAACACAACTGACAGAACCAAGTTTTTTTTTTTTTTTTCTCTTAAAAACCTTCTTTCGTTTCAAGGGTATCAACTCCCCAAGAACAGTCTGCCCTCGCTAGGGTGTAGCTGCAATATCAGAGTGGAGACATAAGAAAGTGATAGTCC
>NW_024870454.1:636820-646756 GCF_013358625.1 Macadamia integrifolia | reverse complement strand
TTTCTCTTATTAAAATTTCCTTTCCATTTTTAGCATGAAATTCTACACGTATGATTTGTTTAATTCTTTATTTATGGCTATCCTTATTAAGAGTTTCTGCATGTACGCTGAGATATATGAGTTGGATTCCCTTTCCAGCCTTCCTACTTTTTAGATAGGATAATTTTCTAGTTTGACAAACATGTCCTGCACCAATTCCACTTCTACTTTTGCTTATTTGTTACGTACCGATATAAGTACATGCATGGCATATGCACACTTGAGGCTTGATGGTTGAGGGTTACATATGAGTTTGACTATATAATTATTATTTTATGAAGTTGTTGTATGGTTATGGGAAGTTAATAAGGAATTACGGGTCATGGATAATGTAAGAGTTAGTTCAATTAAGAACCAACCTTACAGTAGGATCGATGTACGGTTTATCAATGGAGAACTTCAGCAGACACTAGAGGAAAATAAATTGGATCGATTGTCTCTCAGTTGCAAGTTAACTTACTGAACAATGAGTCTAAAATTGAAAAGAAAATAAAATAGAAGAAGATAGAAGTAAGGGGAAGGGGGGATAGGGGACTATCTCAGTCCTGGGCCTCTCACCGTCTCTGCATCGCACAACTCTCACAGTTACAACACAAAGCCACTCTTTTTTTTCTTTCACTCAAATCAACTTGGCTGGTTATCAGCCTATTCCTTTATCTATAAATCCAATCGATTACACCCTAGGAATTTTTTTAGAAACAAATAAGAATCCAAATATTAATTGGAAACTAAATCCGAAATTGTCTCCTACTCTAATTGCATCAAATAACTAAAATAGAACCAAATACCTATAAAAAACTAATCCTATTGAAAGCAATCAATTCTCATCCATATCCTCTCCCACGTATTGACCACTAGGATCTTCTAGAAATCTGGAAAAATCTTCTCCTTGAGAACTGGACAATATCTCCCAATAAACCAGAGAATACTCTCCTAGAAATCTGATTGATATCATTCCAATTTTGGGAATTAATCTCTCTACAACTCAGCTGGTCAACAACAGGCCATGGTCTGAGCAATTGGATCGGAATTGGCCTTGACCGATCCCAACTCTTGGCTGATATCATATCGGTGGATCAGTAACAATGAAGTGTAAAATAGTCTAAAAATGGTTTTTTAATTGAAAGCGGGGTTATTTCTATCCGATCATGGTGATTTGGATCGGTATCAGCCTTGACGAATCTTGTTCCTTGTCAATTTAATATCTTGAATTGATTTCCCAGTGTATCTTAGATTACAAAGAATACAAATATATATACAAAGATTGAGTAACCCTAGCCATCTACACATTTATGGTAGGTCAAATTCTTTCCAAGGATAAGGAGGATCCTTTCCAAGGATAAGAGATACATGCAATATAGAATATTGAGATTCCAAAGCTAGAAGATACATGCAATATGTGAAATTGAGTTCCCAAATATGGGACGATTCTATATGCACTGATACATCCCCTCAAGGTGAAGAATTGATACGACGAATCTTCAGCTTGTCTCGAAGAAACTGGAATCGGGCCATTGACAAAAGCTTGGTAAGAATATCAGTCACTTGATCAGTTGTAGACATAAGTTAAACACTTAATTGACATTAGGCGACACGATCCCGGACAAAATGGAAATCAATCTCCACATGCTTGGTCCTTGCGTGGAAGACATGATTGGCCGACAAATATGTAGCCCCAATTTTATCACACCACAGGATGGGGGGGCCATGAAGAGGAAAGCCAAGCTCATTGAAGAGAGATTCCAACCATATTAGCTCAGCAGAAGCATCAGCCAGAGCCTTGTACTCCGACTCAATGGAAGACACAAGCCACAGTTCGTTGTTTCCTGGAGTTCCATGAAATTAGGTTAGGACCAAGAAAGATCGCATATCCCCCTATGGACTTGTAGTCCACACTACCCCCAGCCCTGTCTGCATCGGAGAACGCTTGAAGTGAGCACTAAGAGGAGCATTTAAGGAGAAGGCCATGAGTGTGAGTGTCATTGAGATACCGCAAGATTTGTTTAACAAGAACCTAATGATCTTCAGTAGGGGAGTGCATAAAATGGCAAACCTAATTAACTGCAAATACCACATCAGGATGAGTAAGAGTGATATATTGCAAAGCTCCAACCATAGAACGATAAAGAGTGGGGTCGTGCATCGGTGCACCCCCTGAAGATGGCTTGAGAGTAGTAGCCATGGGAGTACGGACAACCTTATACTCAGTCATGCCAGATCATTTGAGGAGATTAGAGATATATCTAGATTGAGTGAGAAGAAGACCCTTCGAACGCTGGACTGCCTCGATACCCAAGAAGAAGTGCAAATCGCCTTAGTCTTTAATGGAAAATTCATGAGCAGGCCATGTAAGAAGAGAAGACACCTGCGATGAGTCATTGCTTGTAACAAGGATATCGTCGACATAGACCAAAATGTATACAAGAGTCGATCCACCCTTATAGATAAAGAGGGAGGGGTCAGTCTGTGAAGTAAGAAACCCCAACAGAAGAAAATCTGAAAGCCAATGAAACCAAGCACGAGGCACTTGTTTGAGGCCATACAGGGATTTGTGAAGCTTGCATACATGAGAGGGGTGATCAACATCAACGAAGCCCTGGGGTTGAGACATGAAAACCTCCTCGGATAAGACGCCTTGGAGATAGGCATTATACACATCCAGCTACCGAATGGGCCAATTCTGAGAGACAACAATGGATAGAACGACACGAATGGTGATGGGTTTTACAACAGAGCTGAAAGTTTCATGACAATCAAGCCCCTGTCGCTGATGAAATCCTTTAGCCACCAAACGCGCTTTGTACCTTTCAAGGGAACCATCAACTGTCCGTTTCAATAGATATACCCACTTGCATCCAACCAAGTTCATACTAGCAATGCATGGAACGTGAGACCAGGTTCCATTTCTAACTAAGGCATTAAACTCCTCAGCCATGGCTTGGCGCCACTCAAGGTGTTTAGAGGCTTGAGAGCAGCAAGACAATTTAAGAGGTTGAGGGGTAGCGGTGAGAGCCTGATGGGAGGAGATGCAAGGGCGTAGATGCATAGGGTGTAGGTGGCTTGGTGCAGCAGGTGGTGAAGCAGGGGGTGTGGGTGTGGGGGTTGGAGACTGAGGGCCATAGAGATCCTCAATGGGATGGGTACGAGGGGGGAGGGTGGTGATCCAGCAGTGGGATGAAGGGGAGAAGCGAGATAGAAAAGGGAAGGAAGTTTTAGAGAAGCATACATGACGGGCAATATAGGTGCGATTGGAGCGGAGGTCAAGGCACCGGTAACTATGGTGGGAGGGGCTGTACCTTAAGAAGACACAAGGGGTGGATCGAAACTCAAGTTTGTGACGATTGTATGGTCGCAGGTAGGGAAAACACAGACATCCAAAACACATGGAAAGGTGTAGTTAGGAGGCCGATGAAACATGAGTTGATAAGGGGACACACCACTAGGCATAGAAGAGGGCATTCGATTAACCAAGTAAATAGCAGTTTCAAAGGCATAAGTCCAATAGGAATGGGGTACTAATGCATAGGCCAGTAGGGAGAGTCTGATCTCAACTATATTGTGGTGGCGACGCTCTACAGCTCCCTGATGTTCATGCGTGTGGGGCCAAGAAACACGATGATGGATACTAATTTTATTGAAGAATTGAGGGAGTGAGTGTAACTCACCTCCCCAATCGGTCTGAACATTTTTTATTTTATATCCCAATTGATGTTCCAAAAGAGATTGAAATTATAGAAAAACGGAAAAAACCTTAGAATTATTTATAAGAAGGTAAAACTAGATATATTTAGTACTATCATCAATAAAAATTACGAAATAACGATGTCCAGAGAAAGAGGGCACAAAGGAGGGGCCCCAAACATCACTCTGAATGAGATCCAGTGGAAATAATCTCCTAAAGTCTCTCGTAGGGAGAGACGGCTGGATTTTTTTAGTTGACAAGAAGGACAAACAAAAGTAAAATGTGTAGAGGGGCACGACAATTTATTTATTTTGAGCATATAGCGAAGTAGACGTTCTGTGAGAGTGGCCTAAACGATGGTGCCAAGAGTCGAGGGAGAGATGCTCAAAGACATTGACAGAGAAGGTTGGAGGCATAAGAAGAGTGTAGAGGCCACCTTTACTCTATCCGGATAGAAGAGTGGACTTGGTTACCTGGTCCTTGACAAAGAAACGAGATGGATGAAATTCAAAAGACACGTTATTGTCAGTACAAAATTTTTGAATAGAAAGAAGGGGTTTGGAAATAGTAGGCACATGGAGAATATTAGATAAAGAGAAAGTGTGAGAGGGAGAGGAAGAGGAGAGAGAAGAAGATCCAATATGAGAGATGGGGAGTCCTTTACCATCACCAACGTGAAGCTGATCCTAGCCATTGTACTCAGTGTAGTGGAAGAGGGAATGGAGGTCAGGGATTACATTATGGGAGGCTCTAGTATTAGGGTACCAGGGTAAGGCCGATTGGTGGGGGGTGGGGAGAAGAGGGCAGTTAGGATGGGGGTAGGTGTTGGTGTATGTGTAGTGGGCCAAGGGGGGGTTAGGTCGGTGGTAATAGGGGTAAGATGGATGGGTCGGCTGAGCCTGTTGCCTGTAGAAGCACGTAACTGCAGTATGATTGGTTTGATTGCAGATGGAACACCAGAAGTTGCCACGGCCATGACCACGACCACCACGGCCATGCCTACCTCCACCACGTCCCTTCCTGTTCTCCTGATTATGGGAAGAGGGGGTAGGGGAGCCTTTTGAACAGTATTAACCACAGGTGGATCATCAAGGGCAAAAACAGTTAGCTTGATGAGGGGGTTCACATGTAGAATCTCATGATTCAGAAGAAGACTATGCAAGTCAGTGTAGGAGATAGGGTCTGAGAGTGCTAGAAGAGTGGGATCAATGTCTTGTAATTCCTGGTGAAGTGATCGAAAAGTATGAAGATTAAAATCCTCCAAGGAGAGAGGGCAGCCAGCAGCAGCAAATTCATCTGATAGGGACTCGGCGTGCTTGAGAAGTTGAGTAACAGACTCATCAGGTTACTGGGTGAGGCGTTAGAGGGTGAGATGAATGCGAGTGGCTAAAGTGGAGCGATAGGTTTGAGCAAGGCTGTCCCAAATATCTTTCCTGGTAGGTTTATTAATTATCTGGGGAAGGACTTCCTCAGAGAGAAGGAATAAGGAGACTCATAAGGGTGGCATCCTGTTCTTTCCATTCAGTGGCAGAGGGTACATCAGAAGGACAGGGATGAGAGCTATCAACAAAAAGCAGAAGGCGTTGCCCCGGAAAAATGGGGTAAGTTGAGCACGCCATAGAAGAAAGTTTTTTTGTGTAAGGTGTAGTGAGAGAAAATGGTGTGCGGAACCAATGGAAGGTTGATGGAAGGTAGAAGAGGGCATTTGGAGTTGGGCACTAGGGGTGGAGACGCCGGTGGTCAGGGATGAAAGGGGTTCAGTTGCCATTGAAGAGAAGAGGGAAGAAGAGATGGGTCGGCTAGGGTAAAAAGAAGAAGAGGGCGTGAGCCAAAAATGCCTCTGATACCATGTCAATTCAAGATATTGTATTGATTTCCCAGTGTATTTTAGATTATAGAGAATACAAATATATATACAGAGATTGAATAACCCTAGCCATCTACATATTTATGGTAGGTTAGATTCTTTCCAAGGATAAGAGATACATGCAACATAGAATATTGAGATTCCAAAGCTAGAAGATACATGCAATATGTGATATTGAGTTCCCAAAGATGGGACGATTCTATATGCACTGATATTCCTGATAGCAAGTTCTGAAACCTTGGTCGAGGCTGGACAATAGCTATAAAAAAATTTCCTTAAATAACGGCATTCTCCTTTAATTTCGGAAATAAATCCTGCTTTAATTCTGAAAGTAAATCTCCTTAAACTGTTGTTGATAGCTAATTTTTCTCCCAATTATGTTGCTGGTTGAACTATTTATATGATTCTTCCTCATGCAATTCATCACCCCTAAGATTCCTTCGTGCCATGGGCAGGATGGCCCCGATAAGATTTGAAAATCCTCCAAATATTTCTGATTGATGGTCATATTTGGGCTGATATAGACTATTCCAATAGCCCTAAAATAAGGGCCAGAGTTGAACCTCCTTTGAAGCCCAATCTTTAGGCCTGCACTGCATCAACTCCTCTCTTCATAGAAAAAACTCATCTATGAGTTTTGATAATTCTTAGACAATGCTTGCCATACACATTTGTCTTCATGGCTGGCACATCTGTTGCCTTCTGGCTCTGATACCAATTAATGTAGGAGCTAGTTCAAGTAAAAATCAACCTTATAGTTGGATCGATGTACTGTCTATTAATAGAGAAATTTAGCAAACACCATAGGAAAATAAACTAGATTGATTGTCTCTCAGTTGCAAGTTAACTCATTAAACAATGGGTGTGAAACTGAAAAGAAAAAAAATAGAAGTTAGAAGAAAGGGGAAGGGGGATAGGGACTATCTCAGTCTTGGGTTCTCACCATTTTATGGCCTCTCACTGTTGTTGAATCTCACAGCCAAAACTAAAGTATTGGTATCGATCGCCGTATCAGTTGGATAAATTTAAAATATATATCGGAGGGTATCATATCGTATTGGAGATACGCTAAAGATACACACATAAATGGACATGATATACATTTTTATACACTTTTGCATAAAAAGCAATATAAAAAGGTAATAATAACTTGCATCATACATAAACACTAAAATGGCGAACACTACTGAGAGACAAGTATATTCAATTGAAATTATTCAAAAGGATGAGGTTTCTTACACGTACCACGTATAACACTAAGCAATATATAACATATATCATACATAAACACTAAAATGGATAACACCGTATTGAGAGACAAGTGCATTCAATTGAAATTGTTATAAAAGATGAGGTTCTTTAAGAATAGGAGTAACTAAAATGATGTTGTGCACTTTCCTGTTATTAATGAAGCCTAATCTCAGTTTAAATCAAGAAGTACTAATGATTTTTCCTAAATAGCGGCAAGCTATGGGGGTTGTAAGGGGGTGGAGGGGGCCAAGTAGCTCCAGAATTTTTTTTTTGGGGAATCATTTACTGGGGGCAATTTTTAAGAGAAAAATGCCCCAAAACTCGCCTCACAATGTTTGCTCATGATTCTGGTTTCATTAAAGGCATTTTACCCGTCTCAAGTTTTTTCAACTTACTTGTCTTATGCTAGTTTAGCTTTAATGAATATTTTTTATGCTTCAATCCTCTAAACATTAGTTTGATTATAGATTTTGAATCATTTTTTATTAATCATTCAAATCCCCAAGTTTAAGAAATAAGAGGGAGATTGATTTTGTAATTGTGCTTCAAATTTTGGAAACTTAGGTACTGTTAGCAAGGAGAAAAAGCTCCATATCAAAAGTGAAATAGGTTTTGCATATATGTATCTTAAGTATAGGACGTACGGGAGAGTATTGGTTGTGTACCAGTGCGTATCGGTGCATATCGGTTGATACTTATCAATACACTTTGAATTTAAATGTTCGGGGTCGTGTGTGTCAATGGGTATTGATACGTATTGATAAGTATCGTAGTGTATCGTAGAATATACTATATGATACACTTTGATACATAAAAAAATTTAAAAAAATACTTGTTTCATATTGGTTGGTATCGTATCTATATCGATTGATATCGATACGGTATGATACACACCAATACTTTAAAGTTTAAACCATGGATACAACGCAATATAACGGGGTATATGAGAGGAAAAATCACAAGACTTATTGGAAGATTCTAAGAATATGTTATTTGACATGCATATCCCTAAGACCTTTTGGTCATATCTCCCTTATTACTGTTGCCTTCTTAATCAACAGGTATCTCCACTATGCTTTTTGGTTCCAAATCTTCTTTGGACATTTAATCCCATTAGGCTTATACTTTCTCTCTTCCCCCTAAGGTGTTTAGGTGAGTTTACTATGTTAACATTAATAAATATGCTTGAACTAAACTTGATCCTAAGGCACTCAAATGCCTTTTTCTTTGGTACACCCTTCTACCAAAGGCTACAAGTGCTATGATTTATCTTCCTGAAGGAGACTTGTCTCCATAGATGTTACCTTCTTTGAATCTGTACCTATTTTTGCTTCTCATTAACATCCTCTTCAGGGGGAGAATAGTGGGAGTGATGGCTGTTGATGTCATCAGCTTTCTTCTCCCCTTGCCTATTCCTCCTTTCATTGTGTGACATTAGGGAACACAAAGTGGTGGATGTTGTTGATATTAGTGATCATTCAGGTATTGGTTTTAGTAATGAGAAGGAGCTACTTATGTACAAAAAAAGTGAAAAGAAGGGAAAAGAAGGGCAAAGAAGACCTGGCAATAGTCCTTTTTGGATCCGCTTCTTGAGATCCACCTTCCTCAATTAGGTAAGAGTTAGATGTTCCCTGTACTATTCAAAATGGAAAGTGCATTAATCCTATTGCCCTATTTGTTTCCTATGACGCCCTCTCTCCTACAAGTGTTACTTTTACTATTACCCTTACCTCCATCTCCCTACCAAGAATGTTATTAAGGCCATATCTAACCCAAAGTGGAAGCAAACCGTGCCTGAGGAAATGATAGCACTTGAGAAGAACTGTACTTGTGAATTGGTTGATCTCCCAAGGAGAGTTCAATATGGATACAAGTGGGTCTACAAAATTAAGTACCAATCTGATGGTGTTGTTGGAAGATACAAGGTCAGGTTACTGGCCAAAGGGTACAATTAGGTATATAGGATTGCCTATTAGGAAACATTTGCTTCGATAGCTAAGCACATTTTAAGAAGAGTCCTCTTAACATTGGCGACTAATAGAGGTTGGTCGTTGTATTAGCTAAATGTGAATAATGCTTTCCTCCATGGTGGTTTAGAAGAGGAAGTGTATATGCAAACTCCACCAGGTTTCAAGATTCCTTTAGTTGAAGAGTTGAAGGAAAACTGTGCCTTCTTAAAAAGCTTTTATATGGTCTCAAACAGTCTCCAAAGGCTTGGTTTGAGAGGTTTAAGTTAGAACATAAGGATAGAGAGAAAGTAAGGGAACAAATTCTCTACCACACACACACACACACACACACACACACACACACATATATATATATATATTACTTCACTAACAAGATGAAAGGAATTATATACACCTCCCTAGGGAGGTAAAAGGGAAAAATAGAAAATACAATAAGAGGAAAGAATATATAAACTTATTCCTAAACTACTTTTATTACGGAATTTTAATGCTCCCTCAATAATATCATGCATTCCCAGCTTGAATACAGAGGTATTAAACTAGTGACAGATGAGCCTTTTGGTGAAGATGTCTGCTAATTTATCATTTGTCTTCACAAAAGGAGTGCAAATGTAACCATAATCCATCTTCTCCTTGATGAAGTGCCAATCCACTTTAATGTGCTTTGTCTTGTCATGCTGCACAAGATTGTGAGCAACACTTATAGTTGTCTGTTATCATAGTGGAATCGTATAGGCCCTTCAATGTCAAAGCCCAGCTCTTGAACCAACCTTCTTAACTATATAAGTTCACAAACTCCATGAGCAATTCCCCTAATTTAGCCTTTGCACTTGACCGAGCCGCAACAGGCTGTTTTTTTACTTCTCCATATGATCAAATTGCCATTTACAAATGTGTAATAGCCTGATGTAGACTGTCTATCAAAGATGGATCCAACCCAATCAACATATGTGTAGTCTTCTATTCTTTTAAGTGGTTGTTCCTGGAATACAATATTCCTTTCCTTGGAGAGGACTTTAAGTATCTGAGGATGTAGTACACAAACTCCAAGTGCCCACTCTTAGGAGCATGCATAAATTAGCTCACCACTCCTATTGCATAGGTATTCAAGCTTCCCCACTAGTCTC